>NC_069370.1:42982348-43285378 GCF_021730395.1 Mercenaria mercenaria
CAGTTACCTTTTTTTTATCCTGCAGTGTCAGTTATTATCTTGCACGTTTTCTCCCATGTTTATGCATGTATCTTTTTGTTATTTCATATTTCCAAGGAGTACATTGCACTTTAAGTAAATCGTCACCATTTATTAACTTTACTCCATCCATTTATCTGTATTTTGTGTGAATGTTAACTTCCTAAAACTTTTCCTGAAATTTATGGAGGCTGCCATGTTGTTTACTGCAGTGTGTAGAAATACATCCGTTTTCATATTCTAATGCAGCATATTTGTATCATTTTGTGTAATGTTCATTGATAGGATGTTAGAAACATATTTTAATCATTAACTGTCACTGAAACTTTACATTATTGTTCATTTTTGTGAAAGAAGTGCGTACTATTTGTTAGGTCATTCGCGGTGTAAATTTGGAACTTTCAGTCACCGGAATTCTCCATTTTATTGCATCAATTACATGTTATCTACCCAAATGTTACTGATCATTTGATTTAATACCATAAAAGATATATTGTCTTTGTGTATTATTGCTCACATTTTATTGTATGTCGTATTATTCGTAATTTTACTTGGAGATTCCGCTTAGCGTATTTTAGGATGAGATTTCCTACCCAACTCTAATTGGCTTAGGAAATTCCTGTGTGCAATCTGATTGGATGAAACATCTCTCCTAAATTCCTAAACGGGTCAAAGCTTATAAATAGAGCGATCTGCCTCACTTTGGAAGAACAGTTGCGAAGGCGCCATTATTCAAATCATTATTGGTCAAAACAACTAACGTACAATTCCTAAATCCAAATTTTAGTAAGTATTTAGGAATCTTTCCTAAATATCGGTTATCCAATCTTAGGTTCATTGAATTAGTATTATATAAATACAAGTATAGGTATACTTGTATACAAAATAGTTTTTAGTACGAACTTTAGGAAATAAAATCCTAAACTTAGGATTTTATCTTAGTTTTTAGGAATACGCTTTAATATATTTACTTAGGCAACTGTCCCCATGTGAGAGCCGGCGCACTTCATGAATATGATTATTTTTAGGATTTAGGATTGCTATTAAGTATTTGTATGTTATATATATATCAGTTATAATGCATTACTGCATTTAATACAGAGTGTTAAAACTGATATCGTTGTCGTCTTCTATATTGAAGTAATACTACTGCTGGTGTATTGAAACTCCAGTAGTCCTGTATATTGTAGTGTATTTCATCAAGGCATCCTGACCCCCCCCCCCCACCCCCTCCTGGCTGAAGTACGCTACAATACTATCGAAAATTTAGCTAAAGTACAATATTTTGGAACACTAAATTTAAGTTAACTGTCAGTTGTATACAAGGGAAATACTGGTACAGATACACTATTCAGAAACAACACTGAATTTTATCGGGGGGAAAAAACATCATAACAATACAAATGAGCCGTACCATGAGAAAACCATTATAGTGCATTTGCGACCAGCATGGATCCAGGCCAGCCTGCGCATCGGCGCAGTCGGGTCAGGATCCATACTATTTGCTTTCAAAGCTATATATTGCAATTAGAGAAACCATTAGCGAACAGTATGGATTCTGACCAGACTGCACAGATGCGCAGGCTGGTCTGGATCCATGCTGGTCGCAAACGCACTATGTTGGTTTTCTTACGGTGCGGCTCAAATATTGTTACATGATTCTGCAAAGAGCTGCCTTTTGTTTATTGTGTGGGAGAAATATGTTGCATATTTATTGTATGAAACTGAAGTTCAAGAATGGGAGATAGATCTTTCAGTTTTAGTAATTTTGTATTTTAGAGAAAAGTACAGAGTTAGTTTTACAGACAGAGGGGCTACCTAGTTACTGTATTCGATTTCTGGATGTGAAAATGAAAGGTCAAGGAAAGATTCTTCAAGTTGCCATAATGGATTTTTTGTTCACTTTGTCCCAGTTACAGATTGGACAAAAAACAATAATGGAGACATTTGACGTGCCAAAGTAAGTTTACAGAACTAAGCGCAATACAATAAGGTTATTAAACTCTCATTTTTCCCGACATATGAATAATACAAAATATAATAAATCATGACATTTTTTCTAAAATGATGGCAGTCTATGTTTAATGAAGACGTGTTGAAATTATTTAATCTGTTTAAGGGGAGGTAAAACCTAGATATTTAATGACAAAAATATTTATGAAGGTAGCATCCCTTGTAAGCCAAGATGAAGATCTAAACAGATTCATTGTTTGGGAAGTTGACAAAACTATTGTTTAATCTTTTTATGTGTTATAAACTTTATGTCAACAATAAGTAAAATAAACATGGATCTTACCAAAACTTAAACACGATATCTAATATATATCAGTTATCGTGGTCAAGTTTGATAACCAACTACTAGCAGCCAGTTTGCACCAGTATCAAGAGTTGTGGCCTTTGATTTAGTCAAAATTGTGAAGAAAGGGTAGTGTTAACCATTTTCATTGGTTAAAAAGTAGTCAAGTGGTGACTTTCTATATTTCTGTGGAGGTCAGTACATTTTTGTGCTGATCTACGCTAAAAATAAAATAATAGGGTTTGTTAGTGACCCTTCACGGAAATATGTGGGGTCAATATGATAAATATGGGGACTCGACTAACCCCTCGCCCGCCTATTTATCATACTGACCCCACATATTTCCTTAGCAAACCCATAATTAATAGTGAAGTGATTGATCTGGATCGTGATTAAAGATTTACATAACATGTATCAAGTGTACCTTCTTTGAGTTTTGGACTGGTAATACAAAAGCAAATGAGTTTAAATTTCTACAATTTTCATTGAATATTTTCATGTTCCTCTTGTTGCTGTTAAATGGAATTAGCTATAACAAGCATATTATATTGTTAAATTTTGCCACTCTTGTATTTTCAGGCTTATAGCTGTGATATTTAATTTAATTGGAACAAAAGGTCCCATTGCCAAAGATGCTGCTAATCTTCTAAACAACTTAGCTCTGGAGAAAAAGTAAGCCCTGAAAGAGTCTTTGATTTTTAACTACTAACAGTCATTCTTTAATTATGACTTTTTACATAAACTTTAAGATAGTTCTACATGTTAGGAACAAAATGTAAATTGAAGATTCTATTTCACATATCAAAACATCAGGATATACATGTACTGAGAAAGTATAGCACATAAATGGTGCTGGATTTTTAGCAAGACTTTTTTGAAAAATTTGGATTTTCTACAGGCTTTCTTATTAAATGTATGGGAAAATTCAACATTTTTGAGCACATCTCCATTTATTAAAAGAGGTAGATGTTAAGAATTTCTAACAACTGTAAATAATATTACTTTTTCAGATTTAAATCCATGATTAGAGACAAAGTAGAAGCAACATTGGCACCTGCATTTGAACAGTTATTGGTAGGTAGTCCGATTGTGTGATAGATTTGATAATAGTCGTGTTTTTTATTAGTCAAGCAGACAGAAAACATTTTTGTTATGCATGATAAAGAAATAGTTCTCTGTTAATGCACCCTAAAAATCAAGAGCAGTGTTGGGCACACAGATTCACCTGGTCTATTTGTTCACTCAAGAGACTGTCAAACCTGTATTAAGCAGCCAGCTGGGGGAGTGACACAAACTGATGGCTGAAGTTGAAATTGGAACCAAATCTGTTTGGAAAGTAGCTGACTGGCTGCTTAAGACAAGTGGCTGCTAAATAAAGTTGGCTGCTAAGGCAGGTTCAACTGTGTTCACTTCAAGATTTCTTTCTCCATAATTCCCATTGTATAGTTTACAGTAATTCTTACAAGCTCTTTATGGACAGACGCTTATTTTCAGAAGGCATCCATGTCCAGTGGATATATTTCTGACTAATTGTATTTCCTGTTGAAAATGCTTCTCATGTATGAATATCTCATATACAGAATACAGTTAGACCTTTGTAAAAAGACGTATACTTCAGTGGGCCACAACAAGTTCTTTATTTGCAAGTTAAAATATGTCGTAAATATCTAGTTTGGTAATAAAATAGGTGACCTTTAGAGTCAAATAGTCTCTGTTCACAGATGGTCTTTAGCCATTACCCTGCTGAATTTCTGTAATGAACTTGTCTATCTTTCAATTTGGACAGTACCATTAAATGTTAATAGGGGTGCGTACCAAAAATATTCTGACTGAATGGCGAACAGTGAAGATCTTGATCAGACTGCATGGATGTGCAGGCTGGTCATGATCTACACTGATCACAAAGGCAGAATCAGTCATTTCCAGCATGATACTGGTTAAAATAAATTATATACTGCATTGCAGATTTTGAATTTCCTTATCAAACTTTAGCCATGTTTGTTTTTTTCTGCAGGAAAATTCTAGTCCATCTGTAGCATTACCAAGATGTATAACCATGGTAATGAACTTAACAACAGATCCTTTAATCAGGTCAAAGTTGATGAAGAGGAACCAGCTCTGGAAGGCAAGCTGTAGTGTTCTGGTGTGTACCATTGTACAGTTTATTCTCTTGTTTTGTTGAGCTTATATTCATCAAAGTTAGGCAGTTTGAGAGCCAAATTATTTGTTTGCAGTTATTTCTTTTATTATTTATCTAGGAGGGTTCATACCTAAGTAATCAGAAAAAGAAAAGAAAATTTGTCAGGTGTACAATGTATAAAGTTTCATTCTGTAATAGAAAATTTTGTTCAGTAATACTGAAAAAAATCTACATTAAAAATAAATATTTTTGTCCTGTATTGTGCATACCGATATTGTCCTAACATAAATAATACATGTAACTTATTCAAAGCACTGTTTTAATCTTCTTTTAGGATACTCATAGAACAAAATTAAGTGAAGAACTAAGTGCAGAGATAGTGGAGAGTGTTATAGGATTGCTGCTTAACATTACCACTGAACAGTCAGAATGTGTGAGAACTCAGGGCACCACAATTTGTGATAGCTGTCTAGCAATTTTGCACGAGAGCTCGTGCAATGAGGTAATCAGACAGCGTGTTGTAGGTCTGCTTAGTCACGTGTTACCTTACTGCGTACCAGCTGTAGATAATGTCGTGAAAAAAGGAGGCACAGAGATATTTATGGAGTTTATAAAGGTAAGTCACGTCTTTAAAAGCTGAAAAAATAGCATAAAATCACCTTGATTAAAATTCTTACTGCTTCATTAAATGTAGGCCAACCTATCCCATTTTGACTTTCTGTAATAAATGTATAAAAAAAAATTTATTACCTGTAGTATAAAATGAAGTTTTTCTTTAAATTAACTTTATATTTCTTTGTGAGTGAACTTACTTCATTTAAATTTAGAATAAAATATACATGTACCATTTTTTTTATTATCTTTTTTTGATGTTCTTTATTTTCACCCCAACTATATGAAACAGTTTTGAGTACGGCAATTATATTTTATTGGATTTGGATTATTAATCACATATTTTCAGAATGTCTGATATGTCAGACTACAGCCCGTTTTGTTTGGTAATCAGTTTTATCGCAGTAGTTTCTTCAGAGAGGTTAAATGAATTGGGAAAATGTTTTTTTTTTTAAATATCTTATGACTTTAGGAAGAAGAGTCCAGTTATGTCAAATCAGCATTAAAGGCACTCACAGCTTTGACGCAAATAAATGAAGAGGCAAGGAAATATATAGTAAGCAATAAAGGTAAATAGTTTCTCGTTTCTTCTAGAAGCTTTGGGTGAATAATGTCTAATTTGGCTGTCATCCATCCGTTGACCCCTGTATGCCAACAGTTGCTTCAAACAAAATCCCTTAGAATCAACTTTACCAAAGAACCTACCGTCAAACTTGTTATCTCAAACTTGACGGGACAAGCAAAATTTGAGTTATCGTCAGTTCGAGCCAGCCGAAACATACATTATATAGATATTTTGCCAGGATGTGACAATGACTTCGAACGAAGGGTGGTGTGTGGATTATTTGTGTTTGAGTGAAGAAAGTTTGTACATGACACAGATTTTTGCAAAACTTTTGTTGGCTGCTATGGAAATCAAAAGAAAACTCCATATTAATCTTCTCCTTTTAAATCAATGAACACACTTCAAAATAGTTTCACAGAAATGACTGTCTGTGTTTCGTTATCTAAGCTGAAGGTTGTTTGCTTTGTCAAACAACCTGTGTCATCACGCAGTTGGCAAGTTGTCACTCACTTTAGAATCAGTTTGGTCCAATGAAAATTAAGACGTTTTAATTACTGTTAAAGGTGTCTTTAAATTAAATAATAACAAAAGAAATTACTTGGTTAACCATAATTATTTTCTGTGGATACTTTGATGCAGGAATAATGCATACTTTTCTGTGTTATAACATCTGCAGAATTGCGAGGGATTGGGATATAACAGAGCCTGTTAGAATAAGGGCACCAATGTATCCTTAGGGAATCTGCAGATGATATAACAGGAAACAGTCACGTGTTACTGCTATTCTAGCATGAAACATGTAAAAAACTAAATTAATCTTATGTTGATTCATTCCAGATTTGTTTCAGTTAAATGTTAACAAGCCGTAATATGTTTACCCCTCACTGTAGAACACTCAGGTATGAAAATAGGGGCTTTAAGGTAGTTCTGCACGTTCGGATGTAAATTTTTTCTACAATGTAGAATTTGATTAAATGCTGATTTTTGAAAACTTCATAATATACTTATAAAATTCAGCAAATAAAAAAGATAGGATAGTATGCTTGTTATAGGATAGTATGCTTGGTTTTTTGCTAGACTGATTTGAAATATTTGGACCTTATGCAATTTTTCATAATTGGAGTCGAAAATCACATCTTCCATAATATTTTCACGAATAGAAATTTTTCTACAATTAACCGGTAGACTTTAATGAAACTTCTCATAGTCATAAATAAACCTATGGTCTATAATGTGGTGAAATATAACGTATAAGTCAGTATGCTTATTTGTGTGATATTTGAGCGTGATAAAAGTGATACGCACATTTCAAGCTAATTTTAAGACATTATTTTGAATTGTTTAACATGTCAGATGTTTTAAGTATCATATTTTAACTTTAGAAAGATAGTAACAGTGCCATTGTAATAAATTTACTCACGGGTTGCCATTAATTCATAAAATGATTTTCATTTCCATACGCCGAATCCAGGCATTATTCTACGCTTTCCGGATAAATGACATTACACCATCACTTCTGGTTTATCAAACATGTAGAACTACCTTAACCCTTAGCCTGCTGAATTTCTAAAATGGACTGGTCCTTCATTCAATTTTGGCAATACCAATTATTATTCAAAGGGGTGTTCACTAAAAAAATTTCTGACTGAATAGCAGACAGTGCAGACCATGACCAGCCTGCACTGGTCGCAAAGGCAGAAGCACTTGCCGCCTGCAGGCTAAAGGTTAATAGCCATAATCTTCTTGTTAATTATGTCTCCCACCACACAGTAGTGTGTGAGACATATTGATTTACTCCTGTCTGTCTGTGTGTGTGTGTGTGAGTCTGTGTGTCTGTCACAAATCTTGTCCGCACTCTAAGTCGAACATTTCTTATCCGATCTTCACCAAACTTGAACGAAATGTGTTTGCCAATAGTCCTCGGCCAAGTTCGATAAATTACCAAATAGGCCTAGGCACATTGGAATAATGGCCCTTGAATCTTGTTTTTGATAATCAAAGCACTTAAAGTCTGATAAGGCAGTTGAGGTCTTGGTGCATGCTTGACTCATATACTACTATTCAGATGATTAGGCAGTTGTGGGAGACATGCACTTTTCTCAAAAGCAGCTCTATACATGTTTACTCTTCTGATAAAACACTCTTTTGAAAATAAAGGATTTTGTTGTTTTAATATAAAGTATAGCATACAAATGTATATTCCAGGTCTTGGAAAGCTTATAAAACATTTGAAATCTAGTGATGAAGTTGTGGTCGGTAATGCCGCACTATGTCTCAGCCACTGCACACAGGTCCCGAAAATGTGTTCAGCTCTTACGAAAACTGACATTATAAAAGAGCTACTGGTGTTGGCAAGGGATGGGAAAAGGCCAGCTGTACAACAGAACTGTGCAATACTGATAGCTAAACTGGCTCAGGGGGATTCTAAGTGAGTATTTAAAGCTTTTACTGGTTTCATTTTGTGTTTGCATGTTTAAGCCAACTGTTGAAATTTAGTAGAATCCATAGTATGGATATTGGTCTGAAATCTAAGAATCATTTGTTTGACCATAGACAATAAATGACAGACAGCAAGCTTAAATCTTTGAATTGTTGAAAATTGTTGTTGACAGAATATGGGAAATACATTGTCTGGTATGTTTTTCATTGACAGCGTATATCCCAAAAGCCATGTAACTAAACAGTTTTGTTTGAATCTGAATCATGCCTATAATTATTTGTTATGAAATACCTTTTTGTAAAGTCACAACTACTTTAAAATTTCCAGTATACAGCTTGGATCTACCCTTAAAAATGGACCAAAGTTTCAGTTGTTTGACTATATAAAAAGTTTCATTTGTTTAACAAATCTTGCTTTAAGATTTATTAGCGAAGTAGCCGATGTAAAAATGGGTTAGATTAACGTTTAAACACATACTGCAAAATTTTAATTATTGCATTTTATTTCAGTCAATTGTCGAAATATTAGAGTGAAATATATCTGGTATTTTCACAGTGAAAAATATCAGATATATTTTGTACTGGTAAGAAACTATCAAACGAGTAATTTGATGATTTAGTCACAACATGAAATATAAAGAAAATTTGTTTGTTTTACATGTAAGATCGAAATATCTTTCACTCATGAACACCATATCCTACATTTTCACTCGTGCCACTTGTGAAAATATTGCATTTGGTGTTCCCTTGTGAGATATTTCAATCTTATGCTGAAACAGACAAATATCATGACCTCTATATATTTCCTTTTAAAATATTATTTTTGTTTGATATATTTTCAGGCATTTGGAAAGACTTCGAGAACTACATGGTATAGAGATTCTTCATTCATGTATGAAATACGTCAAATGAGGGATTCACAGTGTGTGAAGACGAATTGTGTGTATGAACTACATGGTTTTGAATATGTACATTGCCATTGGTAAATTAAGTACATCTGGTGTATAAAGTTGGCATATATATTGCAAAAACCTGAACACCGTTTTATACCAATGTCAAGAAAGCTAAGAATGTATAGGGTTGTACTCTAGTAAATATGATGCATATAAAATACAATGCAAGTAAGAACATATGGAGTATGTGAAAGAATAAGAAAAACAGAACAAATGTTATGTAAGTTGAATGGTGGATAAATAGGAATTCAGTTAATGCGTGTTGTATAGAGAGACAGGGGATTAAAATTTTACATAAGTGGAGAAGTTGTATAAAATATAAGTATTATGTTGTTGTGTAGAAGTTGTACATTGGTGCACTAAGTGCATTAACCTTCAGCCTGCTGTTGGCAAGTGATTCTGCCTTTGTGACCAGTGCAGACCAAAATCAGCCTGTGATCTGTGAAATTATTTCATTTTATTAGCTCATCTGATTTTTTGAAAAAAAATGATGAGTTATTGTCATCACTTGAGCGGTTGTCGGCGTCGGCGTCTGCGTCGGCGTTGCCTGGTTAAGTTTTATGTTTAGGTCAGCTTTTCTCCTAAACTATCAAAGCTATTGCTTTGAAACTTGGAATACTTGTTCACCATCATAAACTGACCCTGTATAGCAAGAAACATAACTCCATCTTGCTTTTTGCAAGATTTATGGCCCCTTTTGTACTTAGAAAATATCAGATTTCTTGGTTAAGTTTTATGTTTAGGTCAACTTTTCTCCTAAACTATCAAAGCTATTGCTTTGAAACTTGGAATACTTGTTCACCATCATAAGCTGACCCTGTACATCAAGAAACATAACTCCATTATGCTTTTTGCAAGATTTATGGCCCCTTTTGGACTTAAAAAATCAGTTTTCTTGGTTAAGTTTTATGTTTAGGTCAGCTTTTATCCTAAACTATCAAAGCTATTGCTTTAAAACTTGCAACACTTGTTCACCATCATAAGTTGACCCTGTACAGCAAGAAACATAACTCCGTCCTGCTTTTTGCAAGATTTATGGCCCCTTTTGGACTTAAAAAATATCAGATTTCTTGGTTAAGTTTTATGTTTAGGTCAACTTTTTCTCTTAAACTATCAAAGCTATTGCTTTGAAACTTGCAACACTTGTTCACCATCATAAGCTGACCCTGTACAGCAAGCAACATAACTCCATCCTGCTTTTTGCAATAATTATTGCCCCTTTTGGACTTAGAAAATCATTTTCTTGGTTGTGTATTATGTTTAAGTCAACTTTTCTCATAAACTATCAAAGCTATTGCTTTAAAACTTGCAACAGTTTTTCACCATCATAAGTGGACACTGTACATCAAGAAACATAACTCTATCCTGCTTTTTGCAAGAATGATGGCCCTTTTTAGACTTAGAAAATCATGGGTAGGACAATATTTCTATTACACAAAAAAAAATCAGATGAGCGTCAGCACCCGCAAGGCGGTGCTCTTGTATGGACATGATTTTTTGTAATTTTGTACAAAACGGCTATTATATGAACTGCATGTTTTGAAGATAAAATCAGTGATAATTTTATTTGTTCGCTAGTATTTAATTTTGTTATCAGTCAATTTAAGCATTTGTTGAGGTATTTTAAGGTAGTTCGGATGAATTGGTGGAGTTTTCATGGACCTAAAGATGATCTACAAGTATTCATATAGATGAAAAAGTTCAAGATAATCTGATGTTTACATAAAACACTATTAACTGTATATGCACAGTTACTGATTATATGTGTTTGAAAAGAAAGAAGTTAACAGCAAATTACAAACGTGTTTTATTTGCTTATCTCATATTCCTCTGTGCAGCCTCCCCAAATCTTTGACCAGAGTTTGGTAATTACCATGCCACTAAAGCATATTCTTTAAGGAAAGGCTTAATTGTATGTTTGATTCGGCTTTTACATGCTCTGTTCTTCAACCGTATTTCAGTTACATATTAAAGGGCAGTCAGTTAGCCTTACCAGAGACGAGTATTCATTGATTCTACTCCAGCACTGATCTGAACTAGATATGCAACTGGTATCTTCACATGAAACAGAGGTGAAGACTCCAGAAGACTAGAGAATACAAGCATTTGGGTATAACTGTTGCTTGCAACTCCTTAATTCCTAATCTTGCTAGTTGAGACAAAATCAAGCTAAACTTCACTAAGACTTGTATATGAATATATAGTGTCAACGAGACTGTCCCGATTGCATAATCTGTAAGACACGTATTTTCAAGCAGAAAAGTATCAGATATGTTAGGTTACGACTTCAAATGCCAATGAGAATATCTAATGAGTTAAAAAAATTGGGTTGCAAAACAGCCATAAATTGTTCTGTGACCAACAAATATATATGGTGTTCAGCTGACCGTTGCAATGCCTGACAATAAATCTTTTAATACATGCATCTTTTCAAAGAGTAACTGCTTAAATAAAAACCCTGAAAGCCTGATTAAAAGACAGATCTTCCAGTTGGTAGTAAATTTAATTTTCAGAGAGAATATACCATGATACCGAGACAAAATGATGCTAAACTTCAATAAGAATTATATTGGTATATACAGCGTTGACGAGACTCCCGACGCCCATCTGCATAATTTGTAATACAAACTCATTTTCAAGCAGCAAAGTTTTCAATGAAACAGCTAACGACAGCTGATAGTCAGACAGTAACAAATATGTTGGGGTAACTACTTAAAATGCCAATGAGAATATCTATTGATTTCCATAAAATTGGGATGCAAAACAGCAATAAATTCCCAGAGACCTTGTGAGGCAGACTGTCCCTTTAGATTGCCTGCCTATTAATCTAATACAGGCAATTACTCAATGGGCAAATCCTTGAATTAAACCTGTGAGAGCCTGACTGTAAGACAGGACACATGTTACAGCTAGTAATAAATTTAATTTTCATAGAGAATATACAATGAACTAGATGCGAAATTATGCTAAATGTCTCTAAGACCTACGTATACAGCATCAACATGACCGTCCTGACACTGTTTATAGGTTAATAGATTT
The DNA here is from genome assembly GCF_021730395.1 of Mercenaria mercenaria. NCBI lineage: Eukaryota > Metazoa > Mollusca > Bivalvia > Venerida > Veneridae > Mercenaria > Mercenaria mercenaria. The sequence goes on from NC_069370.1 coordinate 42,994,411, forward strand.
GTATTGAGAAATATGTACGAGTTCTGCAGTGGAATACTGCGTGACTTCAGGAGTGAAATATTATTCCGCAAAAGAATGAGTGCATATTTCTTGATGCAAGTTATATTATGTGTCAAGCCTACAGTGTCGCATTGACGTGCCAGTTGTAATGTTGTCTGTCACGCTTGCAGGACATTGCAAAGTGACATTGCGACAATGTTATACATCACACCACAATGCTAAACAACACTACAATGCCAACCAATGGACGACAGTGTGAGTGGATAATGTCGCGATATCATATTGTATTGTCATATTGCAATGTTGTGGGTCATGTAATAGTCATAGACACAACACACAATGTCACTTTGCATCATCAAGCGTCACTTACCTATGTCAACATTGGATCGCATTGTTATGCGTTGCGGTCACCTAAATGACACAACACACAACAATATTAATGTGAAGTGACATTGCAATATATCGGCTATTGACACATGACAATACAATATGATATCACGAATGATTATCCACTGACATTGTCGTCCATTGTTTGGCATAGTTGAGCGTTGTTTTGCATAATAAATATCCCCCAAGTCATATCGCAGTGTCATGTAGCTAAAAGATTTCAGCTCATAACTAATTATCATGATGTCACTTCCCAATGCGCTGTCACTTCCCATTGTCGCGCTGCCACCCTGTTAGTGCGATGGACATCATAACAACTGGCACGAACAGGATTTCCGTAGGCTTGAGCGCATTTTATGTGTTTTAGTTTTGTCCAAGCAAGTGTGTCAGAAGTGTTGTGTATAAAAGGATTTTAAAAGGATTAACCATAGGGGTCCGGCACATGCTGAGATTGATAAAAGTGCTTTGTCAACATCAAAAATCCCAAATCTAAAAAAATCTACCCACATATGGATTGTTTTCAAAATAATGAAGCTTTTTCTTCTCTCTCACCTTACTTTAATTCAGTTCAGTTTTAGAAAGTGTTTTGGGGCAAATTATATCCAAATCAATGTAGTCAATAAATGTGTGCACCCAAAAAGGTGTGACATTTTACATGAAGGCTAGTTTTCAACTGTGTTTTATTTATTCAAACAAAGCTTTATTGTTACAGCTTTGATTTTTCATGTAACTTAAACTCTGCACATTTGAAGCAAAATACTTTTTTTCATAAACCACATCTTATTCTTACCAATATTTCACATCTTGTGATGGACCCCCCTTCACAAAAAATAGTGAAAAGAATACTAAATTTAAATGTGGAACACTACAATTTCATAACCCCATTACTTTTCTTAAGTCCTAATGTTTTTCTAAGATCTTAATCCTTCCAGCTTTGAAGACACAATATGATTTTTTGTTTAATTAATCAACTTTCTCAGAATCTTGATGGATGTCTATACACCCAAAAATGTCCCCTGTGCACCTTTTCAGTAGTTAATTAAGTAACAGATTTCTTTTATTCTTTAAATAAAATGGGTTTTTTTTTACTTTATTTTCCTTGAAAGGGAGTTACAATGGATACAAAAGCAGCTTTCAACTTCACATATTCCTTTATTAAAGGACTGTTAAAAATTCGCAAAGCCAAAAGTGATGTCCCCTGTGCACCTTTTTTTGACATTCATCAATTACCTTAGCATTACTGTAATGTGCGGTGGCAGTTCTATATTCGCAGTGTGTACACAAAATTTAGGCATTACTTGAAAATTTAGCATTATAAAAGAAACCCTGGACAATTTAAAATTAATTGTTTGCATTTTTTCAGAGTTCCCAATTTTCAAGTTAAAAAGTGGAAACATCAATTTTATTGCTTCTTAAGCTAGTGGATATTGTGTAGTTGAAAGAATTTTACTTACTATGAACATATTCTATAACTATATTTTTTGCTGCAATTTGTCCCCTGTGCATCTTCTCAGTAACTTTATAAAGTATGTATTTATTTTACTATTTCATTTTACCATGCATGACATTTTGTCATTTTTTTTTACTTTAAATAAGCAGTGCATGTAAACTAAGTGATTACAATGTGTTAGTTATGTTTAAAGTCACTTATTTTTCATTTAAAGCACTACATGCTGTTGAATTTTCATGTTTTTGTTACGAAAATTTTCAGTTTTGTAGTTATTTTGTGGAATACACTGTTTGATAGGTTTTGTCTTAAGTTGATCACCAATAGTCTTTTTATGAACAGAAAACTAATAATGAATGAATATAACACTGATTTTCAGTATGTGTCCCCTGTGCACCTGTAAAATAACTCAAGTTTGAGCTGACAATTATAGAAATTGAAATTATTGGACATTCTTGAAATTTGGCATGTGGTTTATAAACATGCAAAATGCGAGAAAAAAATAGGTTTTATAATAATATGTTAATTATTTTTCATTCAGCAACAACTTTTCTAAGTAAAATTTTATTTTCATATCAGATTTGTGCAGAAAGGGTGATTTTAAAAACCAATGTCCACAAATATTTGATTAAATGAGTTTCAGACCATACACATACACCCATTACTTATCATATATTGTGAAAAAATTACTGTTACACATATTTCCTTGTCATAAAACACTACAGCATTAATATCACCCATCTTACTGGAAACCACCCATATAAACATAAAATATAAACAAGAGAACCAAATGGTCCTAGATTGCTCACCTGAGAACAGCTAGAACAAGGTACTTCTTTGATTTGACCGGGTGACCTATTTTTTGACCCAAAATGACCCATATTTGAACCTGACCTACATTTCATCAAGATACAATACAAGACACAAGATATAAATTTTATTTAAAGTCGGTGTTACATATATAGATGACATTAGCTATGTATAGCTATTGACCGACATAAATAACAAAAGTATATTTAATAACATAATAAAGGTGTACCTATTAAATAGAGTTACAACATTAGCAAACCACAGTTAATGAGTGAGTAATGCATGAGTTATACATACAAAACAATCAGCAAGATCAAATTTCATGAATATCCAGTCTAAAGTGCAGCCCCTAACACTTACACAAGGTATTTCTTTGATTTGACCGGGTGACCTGGCTTTTGACCCTAGATGACCCATATTTGAACCTGACATAGATTTCGCCCAGACAAACAGCCTGATAAAATTTAATGAATATCCAATCTAAAATGCAGTCCCTAAAGCATACACAAGGTATTTCTTTGATTTGATCGGGTGACCTAGTTTTTAATCCAAGATGACCCATATTTAAACCTGCCCCAAGATTGCATCAAAAGAAACATTTTGATCAAATTTAATGAATATCATGCTTAAAATGCGACCCCTTTTGCATAGGCAAGGTATTTCTTTGATTTAGCCAGGTGACCTAGTTTTTGACCCAACATGACCCACATTTGAACTTGACATAGCTTTCATCATGACAAACATTCTGATCAAATTTCATGAAGATCCAGTGAAAAATGCAGCCCCTATTGCATACACAAGATTATTCTTTGATTTGACCAGGTGACCTAGTTTTTGACCCAACATGACCCATATTTGAACTCGACATAGCTTTCATCAAAGCAAACATGTTGATCAAATTTCATGAACATCCTGCCTGAAATGTAGCCCCTATTGCATTCACAAAGTTTTTCTTTGATTTTACTGGGTGACCTAGTTTTTGACCCCAGATGACTCCTATTTCAAATCAGCCTAGATTTCATCAAGACATACATTCTGATCAAATATCATGAATATCTAGTGTAAAATGCCGCCACTATTGCATACACAAGGTATTTTTTTATTTGACCGTGTGACCTAGTTTTTAACCCCAGATGACCCATACTCAAACTTGACCTAGATTTCATCCAGACAAAATTGTGATCAAATTTCATGAAGATCCGGTGTAAAATGCAGTCCCTATTGCATACACAAGATTTTCTTTGATTTGACCTTGTTTTTGACCCCAGATGACACATATTCGAATTTGACCTAGATTTGATCAAGGCAATCATTCTGACCAAATTTTATGACTATTACAAGTTTTCTTGTTTTCCGAGAACGGTGTACCATTGGAACCAACTTCCCCCCAGTGTCGCCCACCTCCCTACCCTAGAGCAGTTCAGTGCCGCAGTTTGCAGCCTTGAACATGTCTTGCCCTAGTTACCCTGCGAACTTGAGTTTTAACCTTTTATTTCACCAAAGTTATTTTTTTTAGTTTCTTCCACTCTAAATTTTTATCACTATATTCTTTCTCTTTCTCTTATGATTTTGGCACGCAAAACGTCTACGTCCCCGCAAGGGGTTCGACGGTTATGGACAGATAGATAGATAGAGCAATTGAAAAATACAGCCTCTATCGCATACACAAGCTAAATCTTGATAGACGGACAACGGACATCGCGCGATCATAATAAGGTAAGCTAAAAAAAATATGTTTACATGTGTGGATTTTTTTTAATATTTTTGATTTTGATGTTTACAAAGCACTTTTCTCAGTCTCAGCATGTGCTGGGCCCCTATGATATTACCACAGATACTTGGGGTCTGAACCCCCACCCCCTCCAGCCCAAACTACTATGCACCTGTATATATTTTTATCATCATTGTATATCCAGACCCAGACTCTAATCACACAAACAATGTTAGACTTATTTGAACTAATTTTATAAAATATATAATCTCTCACTAGATTCTATTTTTTTTTAAATTAGTTCAAATAAGTATAATTTGAGCCTGAGTCTGGATATACAATGATGATGATGAGAATATTTACAGGTGCATAGTAGTTTGGGCTGGAGAGGGTGGGAGTTCCAGACCCCAAGTGTCTGTGTACAACACGGGGATTCCCCTTCGTGAGCCCCTCAGCAGGTGGTTGGAGTTTTTTTGTGTCAACACCGGTAGTAATTTGCATGCGTTTTGATGATTGAGATCAAAATATTTCCCAAAATTAGTGTTATTTTTTTTCATGTACTTGAAAAGAAACTATAGCTGTTTTTTACCACGTAATTCATAACAAGTACATTAAGTAGCGTATCATTGTTATTTGTGAACACAGGCCTGTATGATCTCGTAGACTATTTTGAAGAAAGTCTATGCATGTAGGCGCTTGTTTTGTTTACATCACAGACCCTAGCAACATAAATTTTGAGCAGTCAGTAAGTATTTTCCACAAATAACTCTGCTTAGATGGAATAATATTAAAGGTAATATAATGGTATTTCAAAAACATGCACAACTCACTAAACTGGACTGGCTTTGGGAACTATCGAGTTGATTTTGACACTGCATGTTGCAAAGTGTCCCAGTTTTACCAATATTGTCACCCACTTTGACTTTGACTTTGACGAAAATCCTCAACTTCATCCGCAGGCGGACATCGTGTTGAGTGGGAGGGGTTAAAAACTGCAACGTGCTGTACAATTTGTGGGTGTCGGTTGTTCCCAAAACGTGCTCTCACTTTTTAAAATCCAACTGTTATATACACTGTACAATGTTCCATATATTTTCAATGGATGCCGGGTTGTTGGACTGCGATCTTGAAGCTATCCAACGTTGTTGATGTAACAACTGCTGTAGGAAGACTGTTCCATACAAGGACCGTCCTTGGGAAAAATGAATATCGATAAATGTTCAGGTTACAGCTATATGTCAATAGTTTGTATGGGTGACTATGCCTAGTTATTTGCACTTTTGCAAGTTGTGGATGATAATGTGGCGGTACTGCAACCAGGTTGTTCATTACTTTATACATTAATACTAAATCAGCTGTTTTTCTACGATGTGCTAGTGTTTGCCATTTCAATGCCTGCATCATAGCTGTTACACTTCCAGGATTCTGGTAATTATAGGGTTTCCCCATCACAAATCTTGCAGTGTTTCTCTGGATTTGCTCTATTTGTTTTATTTGTGTTTGCTGGTGTGGATTCCATATTGTAGAACTATATTCCAATTTGGGTCGGACGAGTGTTTGATATGCACGCTCCTTGACCTTCAAAGGACAGTGTTTAAGGTTCCTTTTAATAAATCCCAATACGCTTGAAGCTTTGTTTGTTATATTTTCAATGTGGAGATTATACTTCATGTTTTCAGATAGTTCAACGCCTAAGTATGGGTGATGTTCTACTGTTTGTAAAGTTTTGTCTTTCATTTGGTAGTTGAAATTACCTTTATTATGTCTTGTGGAAAGTTTCATGATGGCACACTTGTCCACATTAAATTCCATTTGCCACAGATCGCTCCATTCAACTAATTTATTTAGATCATTTTGCAATATAGTATTATCTTCCGAAGATGTTACTGACCTGTAAATTACACAATCGTCCGCAAATAATCTTATTGTGGAACTGATGTCATCAGCGATGTCGTTGATGTATATCAAAAATAAAGTCGGACCCAACACTGTCCCTTGTGGGACTCCAGAGGTTACAACGGACGAACGGGAAGTTTCTCCATCAATAACTACTTGTTGCACTCTCCCTCGGAGGAATTCGTCTATCCAGAATAGGGTTTCATTCCGTATGCCATAAAAATCTAACTTAGATGATAGCCTACGATGTGATACCTTATCAAAGGCTTTGGAGAAGTCCAGTATCGCCATATCTACTTGTTTCCCTTTATCCATATAGCTAGTTATGTCCTCAGTTGTGATAAGGAGTTGCGATTCACATGAACGGTTTGATCTGAATCCATGTTGATTTTCATGCAAGATATGCTTATTATTTAAATGTTTCATGACCTGTGACACAACTATGTGCTCCAACATTTTTGATACTATGGCTGTTAATGAAACTGGCCTATAATTTGATGGTTTAGATCTGTCACCTTTTTTGTAAACAGGTACTATATTTGCTTTTTTCCAATCTGATGGGATCTCTGAAGTGTCCAAAGATTGTTGAAATAAACTAGATAATACTGGTGTGATCTCTGTCTGTATTTCTTTTAAGACCGCAATGGGCATTTTTTCCGGCCCACTAGCTTTCTTTACGTTAAGCCTTTTTATGCAATTGAACACTCCGTTATCTGTTATAATAATTTTAGGCATGGAGGGATGTGGTGAGGAACCTTTAGATGGAATAAAGTCCAGGTTTTCCTTTGTAAATACCGAGCAGAATTGATCGTTCAAAAGTTCAGATTTATCTTTTGCATTTTCTGCAATGATACCGTTGGCTTTTAGAGTTCCAATACTGACACTGTCCTGTTTTCTTGATTTTATATATTTCCAAAAAGACTTTGAACTCCTATCTTCTTCAGGATCCAGTAAATTACTAATGTGATTATAATACGAGGTGTGAAGTTTGTTCCGCACTAATTTCCGATAATCTGTAAACTGGTTTCTATCATGCAACCTGCCTGATTTTTTTGCTTTACGATAAAGTCTGTATTTCTTTCTTATCATTCTTTTTATCTCCCTGGTAAGCCAGGGTACGTCTGGTTTGCTTTTCAGTAATTTTGTTGGAATGTATTTATCCATGGATGAGAATATTTCTTTCTTTAGATAGTTCCAATTCTCTTCTATTGTATTTTTTCGAGGATCACATTTGAAATAATTTTTACTGAATTTAAATATGTCCTCCCTTAATCCTGTCCAATTCGCCTTTTTGTAGTTGTACACAGTTCTGGGTGGCTTCCTGCCTACGAATGGCTTGATTAGTGTGGAAACTGTTAATATATCATGGTCACTAAGCCCTATTGGTGGGGCAGTTGTATGTTTTTGAACAAGTCCTGGATGGCTTGTAAGAAGTAAATCCAAAATTCTATCTTGTCGTGTTGGTAGCGTATTTATCTGTTCCAAGCAAGAATTCTTAGAGATGTCTAGCAACTTATCACAATGTTGTTTATCTCTACTGCCTGCAGGTAACATCCCATCTCCCATATTGAAATGAAATCACAGCTAAAATTCTACAATATATTTTCTTGTGCCTTTCCACTAAAGCAAAAATACAAATATAAATGTGACTTGATGATTAAATTGTATTTTCACAATCAGATTGAATATCAAGTTGTATCATATTCGATTGTAGATGTAGTCAAAATAATTCGACGTTCAGATTGTTTTATATTTCGGGGCAATCTAAATGTCAAAACTTCGAAGGACCAAAATAACTGAGGATAAATTACAGTACACAGTCATGTAAAGTTATTGGTTTATCACTTGTGCATATATTCATCATCATCATCATCATCATCATCATCTTCAGTGATCGCCTCACTCTGTGTAGAGTATACTTGCGATTTATCAAAAGGTGATTCAATTCTTCATTGATTTATGTAAGAAGTATCAAATAATATCTACTAGTTACTACAGTACGTAACATAGGTTTAAATCACCAGAAAATTCGTAATTTTGGATATTATTTGATACTTCTTACATAAATCATGAAAGTTTTATTTGAATTTATGGCCAGTTTGTGACATAATCGGCATTTAAACCTGTAGTATGTAAAGCGTCGGCAGCAGTGAAAATTTCATGGGAAATTTCCTCCACCATTTTGGTCTTTCGAATGTTTGACGCGAGTGGGGATATTGCCCATATGAAAAAATTATCTCAATATTTCCTAGGATTGCGTCAAATTCGTTGAACTAATTCAGTTGTTTAGCCACCAAAATTATAAAAACATCACTAAAATCTGGAACAGAACATGGAATGGAATAAGATTTGATAATAAGGAATGGAAGTATTAAATATGTAACATGAATGTTGAGGGAGCATCTGTTTGCGTGTCTAAAAAACAAATATCGAAACAGTTTCAATAGAAGGCAGGAAGGGAAGGCAACAGGCAGTTAAAAAAAATATTAATGTTCCTCTGTTCTTTGTTTGTATAATGCTAGTCCCAATCCATGACTCAAGTTACCTCTCTTATTGGTGGAAATTGTCTAAAGCTGTCTGTCTCAGCTTGATTTGATTCATAGCTTTTATGAGTCAGTAAGTAACAGACATGACATATTGTTAATCAGAAATTATGCAAGTATAGGTTATAGATCATTTATTGACATTCTAATGCAATTAAATTTGCCAAAACAGAGCGCAGCGTAGTGAAAGCAAAAACCTAATGCGTTAGAATGTCAATAAATGATCTATAGCCGACTTCTAGTTAAAACACCCTGTTTCATTTTATTGAAAGGTTAAAACAACAAAAATCACTGTCTAAAGTAAACTAAACTGCGCCTTCTTCAGTCTCTTGGATTTCATTGGCTAGTCTAATCTTCACTCATGATCAAGGGGGTACATGTTTCTTAAAAGGTCGTTTTAGTTTTATTAGCAGTCCCTGTATTTGGCAGTTGTTCCGCCTCCTTGAATGTTGTTGATTCAAAGTAGGCATATCTGTGAATTCCCATTAATTTTGAACAACTTTGTGATTAAGTGACTCATTTTTTTCCGTTATGAAATAATCTGAAAATAAAATGGTTACTTTTTTAAAAATCTTTCTCTTGTCATTGGTTAAAAAAGTTGTTTGAACTATAAAGTTGATTAAAAGCCTAAATTTGTAAACAGTTTTCATATTTGTTAAATCTGTTATTTTGCCACATATAAGATGTTTAATGTCTTTCAATTTTCTGTTTTACATAGTGCCTTGCTTTCCACGAAAGCAACCAAGAGTTGTACAGCCAGAAGAAACAGCACAGTACAAAAACGTTAACAGGTAAAAAAGTGGTGCAGTAGATAAACTTGTTTGTTTATTTATATGTAAATTTAAATGAGCCGTGCCATGAGTAAACTAACATAGTGGGTTTGCGACCAGCATGGATCCAGACCAGCCTGCGCATCCGCGCAGTCTGGTCAGGATCCATGCTGTTCGCTCTCAAAGCCTATTGCAATTAGAGAAACCGTTAGCGAACAGCATGGATCCTGACCAGACTGCTCGGATGCGCAGGCTGGTCTGGATCCATGCTGGTCGCAAACCCACTATGTTGGTTTTCCCATGGCACGGCTCAGACGTGTTTGTTAATTCAAGTTGTCAAGAGGAAACAAATGGTAAAATGAAAGACACAAAAGGGAACAAGGGACATAGAAATATCATTACCGGTACATGACTGCTTATGTAAATCACTTGTCCATAGTTTGTGCTATTGACTATTGACCAGTTAATAGTTCAACACTAAATTTTGCTGGGCTTAACTCAACTCTCAAAAAAAAAAAAAATGTGGGAATTTATTTCTCTTGTCATTTGATAATACGTACACTTTATCCTTTGGACCTTGGGCAGTAGTATTGGCTATTGACCAGCAAGCCATAAAATAAGTGTATAAATTATAATATATAAAGGCACTATGTATATTTATATGGAAATTTAAGAGAAAGCAAATAGCCTTATCTTTTACTGCACTTGTTACACACTCCTCAGGGTATTGTAAGTGGAAGCTGAAACTCAAATTAAAGCTCCCATTTGACAATTTGAGAGACTTTCAAGGGCATGCAGCATTTTAAAGGGGCACACCTCCAGATGTATGTCACATTGTAAAGGAACACACCTCCAGATGTATGTCACATTGTAAAGGAGCACACAGGTCTACAGATGTATGTCACATTTTAAAGGGGCACACCTCCAGATGTATGTCATATTTAAATAAAATATCAAAATATTTGAAACAAAGAAGAAACTCTGTCAAATATTGGAAGTCATAAATCAATAGTATTTAAGCATGCAGCATTTTAAAGGGGCACACCTCCAGATGTATGTCACATTGTAAAGGTGCACACCTACAGATGTATGTCACATTTTAAAGGGGCATACCTCCAGATGTATGTCATATTTTAACAAAATATCAAAATATTTGAAACAAAGAAGAAACTCTGTCAAATATCGGATGTCAAAAATGAATAGTATTTAAGCTGACAATGATATGAAGTGAAATTACTTCTAGTTTACATATAATTTTAACTATGACAAGCACAGTTGATAGCTTTCCTACATATTTTACATACTACATATTTAATCGTGTTTTATAGATCATTCGGGGTAAGATTTACATTGTAACTAGTTTCGATAGAAGCACTGATTCTCTTTTGAAAAAAATAGATAATTTTTTCCATATTTGATATCAGAAGTCTTCAAAATTTAGAAGTGAAAATGACAGAACAAACAAACCCTTCTTGTTAGACTATTAATGTTATGTTGATTTCACTTGTAAATTATGTTATAAAGAGAGCATATTCTTTTTCAATAATCTTGTTTGAATTATGTGTTATTGAATATTTCCCTTCTTTCACTATCATCCTATTTTTAGTTATTGTTTTGTTTTTTGATACAGGTATGGTGAGACTAATATACGCCATGTTCAGGCACCCCTAAGACAAGAACAGTGGAAAAAAGGTAATAGAGACCCAAATGCTGGTCGCAGGCTCCCTGACATGCCACAGGAAGTTGTTGTAGAAAATACACCAAGACAGCGGCCGCCATCAGGACGACCGCTGAGACAGTTTGAGACTGAATCGCTTGCATCATCATCATCAAGACAGCCACAGTCGCAGAGACGATATAAGCAACCTGTAACTGCAGATTTTTTCGTCAGTGTGCCCATATTTAATGAAACCTTAAACCACAGGTACAATTATGTTTTTTATTTATGCTCTTAAAGTTATTTTCACTACAGAATATCTTTTATAACGAGAAGTTGGTGAAAAGTTGGTATTTGTGAATACCTTTTAATTTGCTATACATGTGTTACCGTAAGATGCTTCTGATCAGCAGGAATACATAAGACGATTGCTGACTTTTTTTAATCTGTCTAATTTATAGGACTGTAATAAGGCAAGTTAGTTAGTGGATCCTTATCCTCACCCGCCCTTTAAAATCTTCAGCACCCACAAATTTTAACTTTGTACAAATGTCTAGATACGAAATATATATATATATATATATATAACTTTTCAAGTATGAAAAAATTTTTTGGTAAATCACATGGTCTACATGCATATATATATATATATATAACTTTTCAAGTATGAAAAAATTTTTTGGTAAATCACATGGTCTACATGCAATAGATTGTCTAAAAAGCTATTGATTTTCCACTAGCTTGAATCATATGTTTGTCTGACATATGACGCATACTTGTGTAGACTCACCAGTCTTCCATAAGTGTGCTGGATGACTTCCTAACATTGAAGAATTTGACTCTGTATGCCAAGCTCAACTAAAACTTAATACAGAGGTGTAAGTGTATATGGTTTTGTTTGGTCTTACTGGCATATAAAATGTGTATATAAGGTTTTGTTTGGTCTTGCTTGCATGTAAAATGTGTATATGGTTTTGTTCGGTTTTATGTATATGGTTTTGTTTGGTTTTACTGGCATATAAAATGTGTAAAGGTTTTATTTGGTCTTACTGGCATAAAAATGGTGTATGCAGTGTTGTTCGGTATTACTGGCATATAAAATGTGTATGTGTTAATGTTTGCAGTTACAGAAAAAAAAATGAGTATGTGTATGTTGATCGACCAGATGATGACGCTTCTCTCTTTCACCAGAGTTTATCTCGGGGATCCAGTCTCCGGGATCTGCAGCAGGACAGTTTACAGCGACAGGATAGTTTACAGCGACAGAACTCTGGACAATATTACAGAGAAAAGAGGGAAAGGAAACGACCTTCTTCATTAAACAGGTATTAGAAATAAAAGTTATTTGTTTATTTCTATCAAAGATAAAAAAAATTTCTTAAGGTGAACACTTTCATAAGCTGGAAATTCAACATATGACCTAAAATTTTATCTGTGTAACTTTAATTCAGGCAAACAGTTATTCTGATTTTTGCTCCTTTTGTTACTTCTTAATGTTAAGTATATATTTTATGTCAAACTTCTTATATCTGAAGGTGCATTTTTTCACCCTAAATATGAAAGGGTAACTTTAAAGTAACACAGTTTACACCTAACCTACATTTTACAGTGACGCAGTTTATTAAATAAATAAAGTGTTTTTTATTTCAGACATGTTCAGCGTGACCACCGACGAGAACGCAGACAAAAGCTTGCCTCTGGCAGTGAGGCTTCATTCAATACTTACTCCTCCCATGGAACCTATGGTTATGAGTCCGAAACCTTCGAGGAAGCGAGACAGCTACGCAAGGCAAGGTCAGGTGCTGGAATAAACGTTGATTCAGATGATGAAGATTGCCGCTAAAGCCAATATTTTACTTTGTTTCTCAGGAAAAATGGAATGTAAAAATAAAGTACGGTAGTGGGTCCATAATGACAATGGAAAATTTACATATAAAAGTACATTAACATACAGAAATTGTTATCATGGCCTCATTATCCTGAATAATCTCTCCAGCACAGAACTATTGTACATGTATGTAGTTTTTGAGTAAACAGGTATGGGGAGATGCCTGAAATTAAAACCAACCCATCCGTAAGTTTAATGAGTTTCTTACTTGTCCTCTCATAAGAAAGTTACATGAAATTAACCTTTCTTGCTTGATGTATATGCCTCAAAATAAAATAATTAAAAATACACATGTGCTATCATGATAGAAGTCCTGAGAAATTATTTATACAAATTTGCTATCTAACAGTCCTTAAAATCAAAACTTTATAGATAGTTCACAATTTTTGCATTATTTTTCTCTAAAAAAACTGGCAACCATTTTGTGGGTCAAAATTTTTTATATCTTAAGGGATATTTAACAAAATCAGAAAAAAAACTGTGAGGTATAAGGACACTTGTCGTAATCCGTTATGCATGTAAAAAATTCTTATGTAGCAACAATAAAAGAAAAGATTTTTATCTGTGGCAGATTTTGTGTTCAGAATGAACCCCAAAATAGCAACTATGGGAGATAATTTGTGCTATGTGAAACCCACAATTAGTCTTAGGCCAGTTTCATAGCATTTGTTGTATAATACAGTTATCATAAATTAGTGTTGTTGTATCGTTATTTATGTATTAGTTTGTATGCATTTCTAGTAATTGTTGTTATAAATTATATTATGTATCTATTTTAGAGTTTTAAAATTGAGCCGTGCCATGAGAAAACCAACATAGTGGCTTTGCGACCAGCATGGATCAAGACCAGCCTGCGCATCCGCGCAGTCTGGTCAAGATCCATACTGTTCGCTTTCAGAGCCTATAGCAATTAGAGAAACTGTTAGTGAACAGCATGGATCCTGAGCAGACTGCGCAGAAGCGCAGGCTGGTCTGGATCCGTGCTGGTCGCCAACCCACTACGTTGGTTTTCTCATGGCACGGCTCAAATGATGTGTCAATGTTATTGTTTTGTTGACATGATAAATGTAATAAATTTAAAAATAGAAAGGATTTGTAACTATTGTTATAGTGAAATTCTAAATACCTATGAACATTTGAAATATACCTACCACATAGAATATTTTATGTATGTATGGAGTTATCTCCCTCTAACATTTTAAGATATTATATTGAGATATTTTGCTAAAATGCTGTGTTTATTCATCGCCATTATATAATAGGAGGGTAATATATATATATATTATTAGGGTAATATTTATATTAGGATGCTCCGAATGCTCTTTTTGTTTTGTCATTGTCTTGCTTTTAAAATATTGATGTAAAAAAGGTTAATTTTAATTCGATTCTTATAAGGCCTAAAAAAAAATTCTTTGTTTCCGGTAACATGCTAAAAAAAATTAGGGTAGTTAGGTCGGAAATTTTTTTTTTTTTGAATTTTTTTTTATTAAGGGAGACTTTTCAGAAAATATTTTTGTGTCAAAAAATGAATACAAACCAGGGGGTTATGCCTTTAGAGCATTAGTAAGTTGATTTTTAGCTCGACTTATTCTACTCACCCCGGCGTCGGCGTCACACCTTGGCTAAGTTTTTGCATGCAAGTACATACAGCTATCATTTAAAGGCATATAGCTTTGAAACTTATTTATTCTTTTTCTAGATCAATTACCAACCTCACTGGGTCAAGTTCCATAACTCTAACATGTATTTTGAGCAAATTATGCCCCCTTTTGGACATAGAAAATTCTGGTTAAAGTTTTACATGCAAGTTACTATCTCCAAAACTAATGCAGATATTGAATTGAAACTTCACATGTGTCTTCGGGGTTATAAAACTAGTTGATAGCACCAAGTCCCATAACTCTGACCTTCATTTTGGCCAAATTATGCCCCCTTTTGGACTTAGAATATTTTGGTTAAAGTTTTGCGTGCAAGTACATACAGCTATTACTAAAAGGCATATAGAATTGAAACTTATTTTTTCTTTTTCTAGATCAATTACCTACCTCACTGGGTCGAGTCCCATAACTCTGACATGTATTTTGGCCAAATTATGCCCCCTTTTGGACTTAGAAAATTCTGGTTAAAGTTTTGCGTGCAAGTACATACAGCTATTACTAAAAGGCATATAGATTTGAAACTTATTTTTTTTCTTTTTCTAGATCAATTACCTACCTCACTGGGTGAAGTCCCATAACTCTGACATGTATTTTGGGCAAATTATGCCCCCTTTTGGACTTAGAAAATCCTGGTTAAAGTTTTACATGCAAATAACTAACTCCAAAACTACTACAGATATTAAATTGAAACTTCACATGTGTCTTACGGGTTATAAAACTAGTTGAAAGCACCAAGTTCCATAACTCTGACATGTATTTTGGGCAAATTATGCCCCCTTTTGGACTTAGAAAATCCTGGTTAAAGTTTTGCATGCAAGTACATACAGCTATTAACAAAAGGCATATAGCTTTGAAACTTATTTATTCTTTTTCTAGGTCAATTACCAACCTCACTGGGTCAAGTTCCATAACTCTAACATGTATTTTGAGCAAATTATGCCCCCTTTTGGACTTAGAAAATTCTGGTTAAAGTTTTACATGCAAGTTACTATCCCCAAAACTAATGCAGATATTGAATTGAAACTTAACATGTTTCTTCGGGGTTATAGAACTAGTTGATAGCATCAAGTCCCATAACTCTGATATGTATTTTGGTCAAATTATGTCCCCTTTCGAACTTAAAACTCTTTTGATATTTAACATTTTGGGTAATAATTTCCTGCTTCTGTGACAATATTTCGAATAGTCGAGCTTGGCTGTCTTACAGACAGCTCTTGTTAACATCACTGAGCATGTTTAAAGCATAAAAAGTGCAGTTTTGCAATTTTTTGTTAAAAGTTGAAAAAAAATTTCTCCTTTACATTTAGGGTCGTGCCAAAAATTTAGGGTAGATCGGGATACTGGAAACAAACAATTTTTTTTTTACGCCTAAGGCTTTCAGTAGTAGTTATAGATTCTCTTGTATGTCAAAATCGTGTAAGGACCATGTTCTAAAAACATTATGTTACATATTGAAAATTTAAGATATGGTGTTCATACATTTTAGTCTTATATATTAAACAACATTTATTTTATATTTCTTGTCTTTAAATCATCAAAATCTAATTTAACTTATTTTGTATTCACATACCAGTCAAAAATAACAAATTACCAGTTGTACTACACCATGATATTTCATTAACTTGCTGACAATTTTGTCATTATAAGATATTTTCAGCACATTTTGCAACTGATCAGATTTAAATAAATTCTTGTACCAGTATTGCAGTTGGTGATTGCTATCAATTTTGGATGCATCTGTTAATTACAGTGTATATATTTGTGGGTGAAAAAGTTCACAAATAACCAAATCAAGCATTTCACAAGCAGAAATATTCGCTAATTGCCGAAAAGTGAAGTACTTAAGCTAAATTTGTTTATCTTTACATGACTACAATGGCAGGTCTTGGAGAGCGTGGAAATTGACACTGGTTGATTTTTTTTTTTGCGAATTTCTGGTATTTGTGAAACTTGCAAACATTTCCACGTTGCGAACTTTTCCACTCACACAGTACAAATAATTTAGTATCACTCTTCTATTCTTCTATGTAATGTTCTATGTGGTTGTAAGACAACTTGGGTATGACAAGAATGACCATCAAAACAACTATAAGAGTCAGAATGCTTGGTTTTGCTGTGTCTGTAATCCAGGCAGGTTTAAAAGTTAAGATTCCATACTTTGTAATTTCTATTACATTATTGAGATGTGAAATGAAAATTTTTAGTCCTGTACGGCCCCATACAATTTATACTCTGTTGACGGGCTGTAAAACCCAAATCAGATAAAATAATCTCTGTGGTCAGAAATATATTTACTATTGTGTGTTCTTTCTATGTTTCTTCCATGTATTGTTAAAATTATATTCTTTGTACAATTTCTTTTTTGTAAAAAATATGTTTGTCTTGTTAATTACTCGGTTTTAGAAAATTATACAAACTTGTAGGTGCTCTAACCACAAACTGTATTCAGCTTGTAATGATGCTGTTGATTATGTATCATCACCTCAGCACAGAAAGTGGGTAAGGGCATCTTAACCTTTAGCCTGCTGGCAGCGAGTGATTCTGCCTTAGCGACCACTGCAGACCAAGATCAGCCTGCACATCCAAGCAGGCTGATCATGGCCTGCACTGTTCGCTGTTCAGTCAGTAAATTTTCATTAAACAGCCCCTTGAATAATAGGTGGCACTGCACAGATTGAATGATGGACCAGTCCATTTTAGAAATGTAGCAGGGTAAAGGTTAAATTTCAGTGTTTATCCACTTTTTGTGCTGTGGTGAAAAGTTTTGTAGAAAAATGCTTTATCTCAGTGCAGTAAAATATCAAGTAGACTTTCTACTTTCACTTCAGAATCTAATAATTATGTTTTTTTCTTGTTCTTGTTTTTCTCTTTTCTTTTTTATTTTTTCTGTACATTTATATTAAAATGTTATTCTTTATTTTAAGCAAAAACCAAAGAAATTGATTTAAGGTAGCTCTGCATCATTGATTTAAGGTAATTAACACAGCAACACAGCATGTCAAAAGTACATAAATGCTATGGAATCATTTAGTGATAAAAGTGCATACATAAGGTTTATAATATACGTATTTTATCAACTTTCTTGTTGAAAAATTTAGAAAACTTCATGTATTCTTAAGGCGTTGTTCACACACACACACTGTTCAGTTTTCTCAAGAAAACAAAATGCATTTTATTTGTTCATTTAACAGACAATTTATATAAAAGACATTTAAATAGTTTCTACATAACTAAGTATTTGTAAATATTTGAACATGTGAAGATTGTTTCCATACAAACAGCCAGTGTAAAACCTGAAGGTCAAAATTTCAATGTCAGATTGATTTCACAGAATAATATCGAGGCAGGTTTTCTCAATATTCATCATCCAAGTGTGTGGGAATACCTTAAAAGTCATTCTTTGGTTGCCATCAATCAATAGTTATTTCTTGTTAAACTGTTCTTGAATATCTTTTGTTGAATCTCATTTCTTTCTAATTTTTGTTATGATAGTGTAAACTGTTTTTTTTTTTTTTGTAAAGTATTTTACCATTTAGGAAAGACATTTTATTTGGATTTTAATTATTTCAATCTTTACCAAAAACTAGCTTAGGTATCTAGTCATAGAAAGTCATGAATAAAGCTTTTAATAACTTTACTTTTTGTTTGTAATATTTCAATTACAACTAGAGTTGTGTTGGTGGTCTGGTGGTTTATCAGTAGTGGTAACATGCTTGACTGACAATGAAGAGTCTGGTTTTCATGTTGTCCATCCATCCCACTTTGTTTATATGTGTTCATCATTTCTAAAAAAAAAAGAGTGGAAAACCATAGGTCGCCCAGACAGAACATAAATGAAAATGTTGCAGGCTCGATTTGATTGAGCCTGTTCATGGACGGTAGTGGAAATGCAAGCTACCGTCCATTCCCTCTAGCCCCGGGTTGAGCAGAATTTAACATTTACATATGTTATAAGTACTAGAAAAGAATTTAGAGTCATCTGCAGATGTATTCATACAGCGGAGCACATGGAACCTTCAATGACGCACAGAATTCAATTTCATGAAAAGCGGCGGTCCCCAGATAAAATAATGGCTTTGCCCTAAACGAGAAAACAATGGGCAGAACTAAACAAACTGAAAATTAGAGAGGGGATCTGTGGTTATGGAGCCTGCATATCACAGGAACTGCCAAGACAGAATTAAAAAGCAATCACCATATCCAAGGGGTGATTAAACAATACCCAAAGCTTTTAAAGCTGTAGTACTGGAACCACCCCATAAAGGATAAACCCCATAAAGGATACTGATTAAACTGGTTGTGTATGCATCCCATGAAGAAAACTTCCAGTTGTGCCAGCCTCTGGTTAAAATCAATATTTGAGCCTAGGGAGAGCAAAGATCGCGGGGTCGTGTGTTCGATCCACAGGCAAGGCACATGTAACCATTTGAATAAGGACATTGTGTCTGTAATCATTCACCTCCACCTCTGATTCATGTGGGGAAGTTGGCAGTTACATGCAATGAACAGGTTTATACTGGTACAGAATCCAGGAACATCATTTGTATTTGTAGCGTCAAGACATCATTCCTGTTCACGAACATAAATTTCCTACACAAAACTAGTGTTCTAATTTTGTCTGCCCATGCTGGATGTAAAAACTGGCTGAACTTTGAGTGTCTGGTTTCAAGTCCAGTCCATATCTCTTTAAATCCACAGATGTGCTACTACAAGATCAAGGTCACAAGTGAAGGCCTTACTTGAATCTTATATTCATTTATGTTCTAAACCCTTGAAACTTTGTTCTTCTCATACCCATCACATACAAAATGCATTCAGATAAACTTTATTTGCTCAAACTTGACGGAACAGGCAAAATAGTTAAGAGTTGTCGGTTGTTTGAGCGCTTGAACAATATACATTATTACATGACTGTATTCTATTGTTTCTCTGATTGGCTGAAAACGGTTTGAAAAGTAATGAGTACATATCATATCAACTTATCTTGGGTTATAAATAGTACGAAAATAAAAATACATCAAAGTAGGTGCTTGGAAAACCAATATCAACCTGATTTGGTCTAAATTTATTCCTTATTTCTTTATTAAAGATACAATTGTAATAACATGACTGACTATACATTTATTCATGTAATAAAACAATTATTGACTTTTTCATAGGTTGATATCAGGATTTATCAACCCTCAAAAAGTTATATTCACCTCGCCTTCGGCTCGGTGAATATAACTCTTTTCGGGTTGATAAATCCTGATATCAAACGGCGAGGTGAATATAACTTTTTGAGGATTGATAAATCCTGATATCATCCTATGAAAAAGTCGATAATTGTATATTATCTAGGACTTCTGCCAGGACCCGATGATGAGTTCGAGCGAAGGGTGTTGTTTGAATTATCCGAGTATGAGCGAATGAAGATTGACTGTATTCCAAATGCCGGCCGAAAGTCTCGGTCACAACAGCAGGTCAAATATTTAAGTCTTAGATTCCTATCCAGTCTGTATGATCTAAATTCCTTGAATGATATTTATGAAACTCAAGTTGAAAGTTCAACTTAACCAGATGAGGAGCAAGGCTCATGTCCCTATTGCACAAGCCCAAGGTCAAGGTTGTAGCCTTAGGTCTAACATTTGAGCCTCGTTATGTTGGTATTCCTCCAAAAATGTTTTCTAAAAGTAAATTTTTCCTTATCTCTAGTCAATTAACCCTTAGCATGCTAGATAAATTGTCGTCTGCTGGAAATGTCGTCTGCTAAAATTGTAAAATTCATTCAATTTGCTCCAAAATTGGAAGAAATATTGTCAGAGTAGCAAACAGCTTGGAACCTGATCAGACGCCGATTTAATCTGGTTCTGGTTCCAAGCTGTTTGCAAAGGCTGTTAAATTTGCCTGCAGCAGGCTAAGGGTTAACCCAGACTCACTTAAATAAATGCACAAATTTTTTGTCTTCACAAAAAAAAAATTGATGACAATTTTCCATCACACATGTAATTGGGAAGTAAGTTATGGTATCAGTCATATAAGAAGGTAGCCCAGAAACTAAAGTATTCTGAGCTCGTATTCATCAATGTTTTAAATTTGAAACTTAGGACTTAATAACAGCAAATTTCCAATTAGCCATAACTTTCTTAGCATACTTATACCGCTGAAATTTTGCTAAGCTGTCTATATCAGCAGAATGCACATTTATGCTAAGTTTCAGTATAATCTGTGTTAATTTTACAATGATAGAGCAAAAAGAAGAAATTACTTAACCTTTACCCTGCTGAATTTCTAAAATGGACTGGTCCATCATTCAGTTTGGGCAGTACCACTTATTATTCAAAGGGGTTTCAATGAAAATTTACTGACTGAATAGCGAAAAGTGTAGACCATGATCTTGGTCTGCACTGGTCGCAAAGGCAGAATCACTTGCCGCCAGGCCAAAGGTTAAGTATCAGTCCTAGTTTCATACTTGAAACATAGATGACAAGAGCTGTCTGATGACAGCGCGCTCGACTATTCGAAGAATTGATTGAAGAATGGTGTCAAAATATTTCCACGGATATTCAGACAAAAGAAATAAATAGATTAGACAAACAATGTTCCTGTATTACTTTGATTTCGATAAGTCTTGCACTAAATGGCAATATATGAGCCAATTTCAAAGTCCAAAAAGGGCCATAATTCAGTCAAAATAGTGACGTACTCTTGCCTACAGATGGAAATCATAATGATAAACAAGTGTTCAAAGTTTAAAAGCCATATGTCAAATAGTTTTGACAAAACATGGACTTGTATGGAAACAGAACCAATTTCAAAGTCCAAAATGGGCCATAATTCAGCCAAAACAGATGACAGAGTTATGTTCTCTTTCCTACAGATAGAGACTATTATACTAAACTAGTGATAAAAGTTTCAAAGCCATATGTCAAACACTTTACAAAAAATATGAACTGGTACGAAAAACTTAACCAAGATTTCTCAGTCAAAAAGGGCCATAATTCAGCCAAAATCCTTGATGGAGTTATGTACTCTTGCCTATAACTGGACATGGTGATGGTAAACAGGTGATGAAAGTTTCAAAGCTTTATCTCAAAAGACTTTGTCAAAATATGAACTGGTACGAAATATTAACCCAGATTTCTAAGTCAAAAAGGGCCATAATTCAGCCAAAATCCTTGATCGAGTTATGTACTCTTGCCTATAACTGGACATGGTGATGGTAACCAAGTGTTGAAAGTTTCATAGCTTTATCTCAAAAGACTTTGTCAAAATATGAACTGGTACGAAAAACTTAACCATGATTTCTAAGTCAAAAGGGGCCATAATTCAGTCAAAATCCTTGATGGAGTTATGTGCTCTTGCCTATAACTGGACATGGTGATGGTAAACAGGTGATGAAAGTTTCAAAGCTTTATCTCAAAAGACTTTGTCAAAATATGAACTGGTACGAAATATTAACCCAGATTTCTAAGTCAAAAAGGGCCATAATTCAGCCAAAATCCTATGTGGAGTTATGTACTCTTGCCTATAACTGGACATGGTGATGGTAACCAAGTGTTGAAAGTTTCAAAGCTTTATCTCAAAAGACTTTGTCAAAATATGAACTGGTACGAAAAACTTAACCATGATTTCTAAGTCAAAAGGGGCCATAATTCAGTCAAAATCCTTGATGGAGTTATGTGCTCTTGCCTATAACTGGACATGGTGATGGTAAACAAGTGCTGAAAGTTTCAAAGCTTTATCTCAAAAGACTTTGTCAAGATGTGGACTGGTACGAAATATTAACCCAGATTTCTAAGTCAAAAAGGGCCATAATTCAGCCAAAATCCTTGATGGAGTTATGTACTCTTGCCTATAACTGGACATGGTGATGGTAAACAAGTGTTGAAAGTTTCAAAGCTTTATCTCAAAAGACTTTGTCAAAATATGAACTGGTACGAAAAACTTAACCATGATTTCTAAGTCAAAAGGGGCCATAATTCAGCCAAAATCCTTGATGGAGTTATGTGCTCTTGCCTATAACTGGCCATGATGATGGTAAACAAGTGTTGAAAGTTTCAAAGCTTTATCTCAAAAGACTTTGTCAAAATGTGGACTGGTACGAAAAACTTAACCCAAGGTGTGACGCCGACGCCGACGCCGACACCGACGCCGACGCCGACGCCGTGGTGAGTAGGATAGCTCTACTTATTCTTCGAATAGTCGAGCTAAAAATGAGTCCAGAGGCTCTGGGGCACAAACCCCTATCCAGCTAAGTCGGTATGACACTTATTCTGTGTTTGTTTGTTTATTTAGCTTCGATAAGACAAAGTGAATCAGCCTGCATCCTTAGCTCAATAGGAAGAGTGCTCATCAGTGGATCGTGAGTTTGATACTCAGACGAGGTGTATCTTTTCTGTGACAACTTGATCACAGACATTGTGTCCCATATCATTCGTTCTACACCTCTGATTATACAGAGAAGTTGGCAGTTACTTGCTGAGAACAGGTTAATACTGGTACAGAATCCAAGTACAGAGAAAAGGCTGAGTGCCTGCCATTACAACTGTAAAACTGTTGAAAAGCTGTGCTTAAACCATCCCATACCCTTGAGATTTGGATAAGAAAATCCAGCCAAGACCGGAGTTTGTCCAAAAACTGGGTTCTACTGTTTCGAATAATTTTCAACATTACATCTCTTAATAGTTAAGTGAGAACCATATATTTTTTCTCCACTAGTATCTGAAAACCTGTCGACAAGAAATCTGAGGCACTATGGTCAAATTCATTATGAGCAAAATCAATAGTCCCTTGATTTGTGTGATTATGAAACTTCAGTACTCTGGTAATTTTCCAACTTATGATGGTGGAGGAAGACCAAGGTGCTCATCTGGGCATTATTTCATCACTACCTTGATAGAATCTGACCGACTGTATGCAAACCAGATGGATGGCTTTTTTTTGGTTGAGTTCAGAGTTGCGCCAACACAATTATGTGACTTTTCCACCTTTGATGGTGGAGGGAGATCTAGGTGCCCTTCCACGCATTCACGTAGTGGCAGGTACAGTACTCAAGAGAACCAAGAAACTTCCATAAACCAGGTGGATGCTGATTAAAGCATGTTCTTGTATATGTCAAGATGAAATTCACAACACATGTTCTTTATCAATTTTATTTAAATGTAAGAAAAATAAATACCAGAGCAATATATACAAATACAACATCAACAAATTATAAACAAGAACTAGGCTCCTAATAATTAGGTTGCTATATATTTTGGAATATTTTAGACATATTAAATAATATTTTTTAATGGTTTAATCTGCGTTCCCTAACAACATATAGGCAAAAAATTGAATGTTAATTTTTTTTTACAAAATATAATTGACTGATGTGCTCACAATGACGTTACCTCTATATGGAACTGTAGTAACAAATTTGCCAGATGAGTCCTTACAATGTATATAAAAGAACACCTTTATTTCAATTCTAATCAAGATAGCTTTACTTACTTTCAATAGATGTTCTCAGTTTCAGTATTTTCTACCAGTTTAAACTGACAGAAATATTCAAACAGAAAACAAATATAACATTTTTCAACAATTACTTTAAGGATGTACGAGCGAATTTTTTCTAACGTTAAGAATTTTTTCATACCTTGTGAGCTTGAAGAACATTAGTTTCTAAGACAAACAAGAGCAGAAAAAACATAGGCCACCGAACTCATTTTAATTTTATAGGGTATTTTCTTCACCCACTGTTTACGCATTTTTGAAATTTTGTAAAATTGAAAAACAGTTGGTACTTTATAAAACATATAATATCCTACTTAATCTTAGAGGGATTTCAGGTCTTACGGGTTAATATGAATATATGGTGATGTCAGTATTATATAAGCATAAATGTCACTAACAAATCTCTTTAATTTTTACATGTTGACATTATTACCCACCCACTTTATTTTCAATGGAAAAAACATATTTAGATCTACAAAATCAATTCTGACGTTAAGATTTTCAAAATATTTTGCAGCATTAATGACGCACAAAAATGCTTCAAAATGGAAAGAAAAAAAGTTGGGGTCACCGTGCATCTAAGAGATTTATTAAGAAAAAACTGTTAAAAAGTGGTGAATTTTGATATTTTTTGTTCTTTTTGTTTTAATTTATATTTTCTAGATAATATAAAGTGCTATCTTGAGAACTTTTATTTTGTTTATAGCTTAACATTATGTGTATCTGTTACAAAAGTATCAAAACCAAATCTGATCTACTTTAATAGATATTTGAAGTTACCTATCCCTACCCCATTGTAAATCTTACGTCAATTTTAGGTAAACGCCAGCTAAAAATAAGGGTGAAAAATATTTTTTTGCAAAAAGCAAAATATATTTGGTTAAATGGTACATTATTAGCCATATTTTAATTATTTAGCATTAATTTTTAGCAAAACTTTTGTTAGAAAGCAATATTCGAAGAAACATTTTTCAAAATGGCGGATATCCTGAAAAAAACGCTAGTACATCTTTAAATAGGATGTTGTAATCCAAGATAAAGGCTTTACTATATCTGTGTACATTTTACCCTGTTATATTAATACACTATTTTAACATCATCATTATAGAAGTAAGATAATCTATTCTCTGTTTCATTGTTTGAAATGAAAATTAATTCTGCTTTGAAATATAAGAAGATAAACAAGAGGGCCAAGATGGCCCTAGGTCGCTCACCTAAGAAACACACCATAACAGTGTAAAACATGTCTGACCTAGTGATTTCATGGAAACAAATATTCTGACCAATTTTCATTAAGATTGGACCAAAAAATTGGTCTCTTGCGATAAAACAAGCATTTTCTTAGATATGACCTAGTTTTTGACCCTAGATGACCCATGTTCAAACTCGACCTAGATTTTATCAAGGCAATCATTCTGACCAAAATTCATGAAGATCAATTGAAAAATACAGCCTCTATCACATACACAAGTTTTTTCTTAGATTTGACCAAGTGACCTAGTTTTTGACCTCAGATGACCCATCTTCAAATTCGACCTAGATTTCATTAAGGCAATCATCCTGACCAAATTTCATAAAAATCAATTGAAAAAAACAGTCTCTATCGCATACACAAGATTTTTCTTTAATTTGACCTAGTGACCTAGTTTTTGACCTCAGATAACCCATATTCAAACTCGACCTAGATTTCATCAAGGCAATCACTCTGACCAAATTTCATGAAGATCAATTGAAAAATACATCCTCTATTGCATACACAATGTTTTTCTTCAATTTGACCTAGTGACCTAGTTTTTGATCCCAGATGACCCATTTTCGAACTCGGCCTAGATTTTATCAAGGTAATCATTCTGGCTAAATTCCATGAAGATCAGTTGAAAAATACAGCCTCTATTGCATACACAAGGTTTTTCTTTGATTTGACCTAGTGACCTAGTTTTTGACCCCAGATGACCCATTTTCGAATTTTGGTCTAAATTTCATCAAGGTAATCATTCTGACCAAAATTCATGAAGATCAATTGAAAAATACAGCCTCTATCGCATACACAAGGTTTTTCCTTGATTTGACCTAGTGACCTAGTTTTTGAACCCAGATGACCCATTTTCGAACTCGGCCTAGATTTCAACAAGGTAATCATTCTGACCAAAATTCATGAAGATCAATTGAAAAATACCGCCTCTATCGCATACACAAGGTTTTTCTTTGATTTGACCTAGTGACCTAGTTTTTGACCCAAGATGACCCATTTTTGAATTCGGCCTAGATTTCATCAAGGTTATCATTCTGACCAATATTCATGAAGAATAATTGAAAAATACAGCCTCTATCGCATACACAATGTTTTTCTTTGATTTGACCTAGTGACCTAGTTTTTGACCCCAGCTGACCCCTTTTTGAACTCGGCCTAGATTTCATCAAGGGAATCATTCTGAAAAATATTCATGAAGATCAATTGAAAAATACAGCCTCTATCGCATACACAAGGTTTTTCTTTGATTTGACCTAGTGACCTAGTTTTTGACCCGAGATGACCCATTTTCGAACTCAGCCTAGATTTCATCAAGGTAATCATTCTGACCAAAATTCATGAAGAATAATTGAAAAATACAGCCTCTATCGCATACACAAGGTTTTTCTTTGATTTGACCTAGTGACCTAGTTTTTGACCCCAGCTGACCCCTTTTTGAACTCGGCCTAGATTTCATTAAGGGAATCATTCTGACCAAAGTTCATGAAGATCAATTGAAAAATACAGCCTCTATCGCATACACAAGGTTTTTCTTTGATTTGACCTAGTGTCCTAGTTTTTGACCCGAGATGACCCATTTTCGAACTCGGCCTAGATTTCATCAAGGTAATCATTCTGACCAAAATTCATGAAGATTAATTGAAAAATACAGCCTCTATCGCATACACAAGGTTTTTCTTTGATTTGACCTAGTGACCTAGTTTTTGACCCGAGATGACCCATTTTCGAACTCGGCCTAGATTTCATTTAGGTAATCATTCTGACCAAGTTTCATGAAAATCAGTTGAAAAATACAGCCTCTATCGCATACACAAGCTAAATGTTGACAGACAGACGACAGACAGACGACAGACGACAGACAGACGACAGACGCCGGACATCAAGCGATCAGAAAAACTCACCTGAGCATTGCTCAGGTGAGCTAAAAAAAGAATAATTACATGGTTCTTTTTCAATGAATTATTGAAACATTTAAAGGAAATATATCTGATACCGGTAATTACACAGTAAAGATATCAAATACATTTTCCACTAGTATGGAACTTCAAAAATGGGTAAAATTTTGTACAATTCATTTAAAACCATTAAAAAAAGACATAAATAACAAGAGCTGTCTCCGTAGGATGACACATGTCCCCGATGGCACTTTGAATGAATAGTTATGGCCGATGTTAAGAGTTTAGGACCTTTGACCTACGGAGCTGGGTCTTGCGCGAGACACATCGTCTTACTGTGTCACACATTCATGCATAGTTATATTAAAATCCATGCATGAATGACAAAGATATGGACCGGACACGCCCATCAATGCACTATCATGAAAAATGATCTTTAACATCTAAGTGTGACCTTGACCTTTGAGCTACGGACCTGGGTCTTGAGTGTGACACGTCGTCTTACTGTGGTACACATTCATGCCAAGTTATTTGAAAATCCATCCATCGATGACAAAGATATGGACCGGACACGCCCATCAATGCACTATCCTTTAACATCTAAGTGTGACCTTGACCTTTGAGCTACGAACCTGGGTCTTGTGCATGACACGTCGTCTTACTGTGGTACACATTTATGCCAAGTTATTTGAAAATCCATCCATCGATGAAAAAGATATGGACCGGACACGCCCATCAATGCACTATCCTTTAACGTCTAAGTGTGACCTTGACCTTTGAACTACGGACCTGGGTCTTGCGCACTGCACGTCGTCTTACTGTGGTACACATTCATGCCAAGTTATTTGAAAATCCATCCATCCATGACAAAGACATGGACCAGACACGCCCATCAATGCACTATCCTTTAACGTCTAAGTGTGACCTTAACCTTTGAGCTACGGACCTGGGTCTTGCGTACTGCATGTCATCTTACTGTGGTACACATTCATGCCAAGTTATTTGAAAATCCATCCATCGATGACAAAGATATGGACCGGACACGAAAATTGTGGACAGACCGACAGACGGTTCAAAAACTATATGCCTCCCTTCGGGGGCATAAAAAGAAAACTTGTTTATTTAATGCAAGGTCAAAATTTTTTCACTTGTGAACATTTTCACATGCTACTCATGGAGTTATCCACTTTTTGCACTGAAGTGACGTAATATCAGCCTTCTTTATCCTTATGAGATGGCCTCTTCTGGCACTCAACTGAGAAAATATCCTTCATATCTTTATTTACATCTGCTTTAAAACTAACTGAACAGTTCACAGTGAAAATGTCAAATTCTATACATTCAGAGGTAAGAAGACAATGCCAGATCTCTTTCTAAAGTTGTTTACATTCAGCATTTTCAAGGAATTTCTAACTAAATGTGAAGTAAATGGAAAGAAAAATGTCACATGCACAATTTGTTGATCACAATTATAATTTTGGCTATATTTGATAATATACAATGTCTAGCCCTCTTCTTTGAAAGGGGGCATAATAAATATAGTCACACACATTCTATGTTCAACAGAAATAACTCCAGTATTGTGGCAAGAGCGGTAAGAAAAATATTGTGCTCAGTATTTTTATCTAGACATTACTTTTTAAGTAACTAGTTGCCAGAAAATATTGCCTTCTGGGAGAGGTATTGCTACGAAGTTAAACTATATAAAAAAATATGACTGGTCCAATATTGCAAGTTATTACATGTCTTTTCAACCTCTGTTTAGGACTGAAAACGTCAATATTTTTTAATACTGATGCAGATTTTGTATCTAGTGTGTAACGCCATTTGCAATGTCATTTTAAAATGTGTTGTTGCACTAAAAAGTTCATTTACAGTGATATTGTCAATGTAACTCAGGCTAAAGTACAAATTTATACCAGTATATGCATAAAAGTTATTAGCTACTGCATCAAGAGATATGCACCAGTTCTTTCTCTGAAAAATATTGCATTCCTAAAGTCATTCAATATTTCTACTGCAGAACTCATGCATATTTCTCAATAATACCCTCGTTTTATAACCTAAAATCATAAAATTGTCATTTCATAAATGCAGTGAGAGCACACTCAAAGTTTGATCAAAAATGGCAAAGTATAAAAAAGTGAAAACTTATATTGCATATATGTAAATACATGTGGATACAGATTTGATTAAAATCTTTGTAAAATACATATACAGTACATGCTTTTTGCATAATAAGCCAATTTAATAAGTAACTATTTTTCCATGAGAAACAAAATCATATATATGTAGTGTAAAAGTTGTTCCTTACAGAAGAAGTACATACATAAACCAGCGGCCCGGCTTGTTTAAAGCAAAGTGTTTATATCATGAAAAACAATCTGAAACACAAACTCAGAAAGGACACTAAGTTTGTTACTCCGCTAAATGGCTAACATATTTAAGTCCTTAACAACAGGGAAAAACATATTGCACAATTTTTTACTGATTTTTTTTCTCCCTATCATTAAATTTTTACAATACAAGTAAGAAATTGTAGTTATTCTAAACATTACAGAGAGAATATAATTAATTATACAGCTGAACCTGGCATAATGGCAACCTGTATCAACCCTTAACCTGCTAAATTTCTATAATGAACTTGTCCATCTTTCAATTTGGACAGTACCATTAACCATTAAAAGGGGTGCTTACCAAAAAGATACTGACTCAATGGCGAACAGTGCAGATCTTGAGCAGACTGCATGGATGTGCAGGCTGATCTTGATCTACACTGGTCGCAAAGGCAGAACCAACCGTGTCCAGCATGATTAGGGTTAATAAGTCACTTTGCTAAACCAACCAGTCAAATAACTTTCCAAACTGGCTTTTGGGTCTAATTTCAACTTGTGTTAACAAGCTATATTCATAATCCGCTAGATTGTGCCGCTCTCTTCGCTGGCTGCTATATATTGACTACACACTATTGAGTGCTATATTTATATTACATCCAGTGTCTCGATATTTGACTTTTGCTAGAAACCAAAACATGCATCGTTACCTACAGGAAAACAAATCTGACCCAATCTGAAAGTTGATGATGTTTACACCCCATTCTGGAAAAGCAAAAGAGTGCACCAATCTGGCTAGTGAACATTTATGAGGATGGAATATGGTTTAATATTTTTGCAGGAAATACCCATTACACCCTGCAAGATGTTGTCCCAAGTATTAACTCTTTTGGCACTCGTTAAGGTCTTTATAACCGGAAACATGATGAATTTAAGGTGGTGTATACAGCTTAATGAACATTTACTTGCTAAAATCTTCAAATGTTTGTATGTCTTCTCTTATAATAGGATAGTGTATAAAACTATACATTTAAAAGAGAACTTTAATTCTTTAAACAAACTTAAAAACAATTAAAAATTTTATACCTTCAAACCAAGGAGAATAAAAAGTCTTACACACTATCAATTTTTGGACAGGGTAAATATCTATTTGAGAGAAAAAATTATATGTTTCAATTTTATGACCATTTTTGTTTGGTTAGGGAGCTTATGTAATTTATAATAAAAGTTACTAATTTATGCTGGATATCATCTGTTTGCTATAACCAAGACTATCGTATTTCTATATATATGGTTACATCTTAACATATTTTCACATGCAGTAAGATCTTTAAGCTCTGAGAAAGCAACATCCTTATACATGTATATATTTAATATAATTTAAGTGAAAATAAACTGGAATTCATTAATATATTTACTGTCTGCTTTCAAAAATAAGAAACAAACCGTGTTCAAGCTTACTACAATATAAGTATTTTTGTGATTTCAGAAAAAGTGACTATGGATACAAATTTAAATAAATTAAAAGCATTTATTTTGTGGTGGCAGCAATAAATAAACATAAGTGAAGACAGAAAGACAAACAAACTGTGACCAGTTCAAGAGAACTGATATTGGTGAAAAATTAGGAGTTATTAGAAAGCATAAAATGTGTAAAAAATGTCTGACTTTCAAGCATTCAGCAAAATTCTGCGGTTAAGGTAGCTGTTGTGAAATTGATGGGTGTAACCAAAAGCACCACACTTTGCTCCATGGTGTTAATTACCAAAATATCAACACGGGTTCAGGGCGAAACAATGGCTGTGCTGCAGCTGATAAGAAGATCACGCTGAATAAGGTAAGTTTGAGAATTGTTCCTGTGGTGATTGAGGGCAAGTCATGGCAAGTGAAAACATACACATTGTTAGATGAAGGAAGTGACATAACTTTGTGTATTGATAAATTAGTGAAGAAGCTAGGGGTCGAAGGTACACCCTGTGAGTTTACCATTACAACTGTTAATCATTCTTCAGAGCAAAGAAATGGGTCAGAGTTGTCTTTGAAGGTAAGTCTTATCGACGAGAGTGAAACAGTCATATTGAATACAGTGTGGTCTGTCGAAAGACTGCCTATATCATTGAGCTTGCTTCCTGACCGTTGGGTGCTAGGTAAGTGGAGTCATTTAAAAGACATTACCATGAATAAAGAAAGGTCAGGTAGAGTTATTGATAGGTAGTGATATCCCACAGGTTTTGTGGGTCGAAGATGAAAGAACTGGTAAGAGAGGTGAACTGTATGCGATTCGGTCAATCTTAGGTTGGAGATTCTAGGACCAACAGGTAAGACTGATTCGTACTCTAGTGCAAATGTTAATTTCCAGCATACCTCAGATGTACAAATGAAAATTGAAAGGCTTTGGAAAACTGACTTTCCAGACTGAAAACCTAAAAACAGCACAGGTAGGTATGCCACTTGAGGACAGAAATGCATTATCGATTATGGAGAAAACACAAGAGAAAGATGACGGTCATTATAATCTAGGTCTGCCGTTGCATGACCAAAGTGTTTGAGTGCCAAATAATAGAGTGATGGTTATTACTCGGCTTTGGCATTTGAAGAGAAAACTTAAAGGTGATCCAGATTTATGTTCTTTGTACAAGAACACGATGAATGATTATAAAATAAATGGATATGCCATACCTGTCCATAACAAAGGTAAACCCGAAAATGGAAAAATGTGGACTCTTCCACACCACCCGGTTGTTAACCAAAACAAGCCAGGAAAGGTAAGGATAGTTTTTGATTGTGCAGCGAAATAGCAAGGAATGTTGTTGAATGACAACATTCTGCAAGGTCCTGACTTTGTAAATAGCTTAATAGGAGTACTGTTACATTTTCGCGAGGAACCAGTAGCTCTGGTAGCTGATATTGAAGCCATGTTTCATCAGGTGAGGGTACGAGGCAGTGACAGGGACGCACTTAGGTTTCTATGGTGGCTCAACAGCGATATGGTTAACGAGTCAGTTGATCACTGTATGTCCACACTTGTTTCTGGCTACATCATCACCTAGCTGTGCAGGTTTTTGTCTGAAAAGATTGGCAAGTGACAATACTGCAGTTCTCGATACTTGAAGACCAGAAAACACGCTGACAATGGATATGAGATCTGGAGCAAGATTTTGTTACCTGGAGTGGACAATGCTTCCAAAAAAATGAAGATTCAGACACACAGGAGTGTGAAAGGGATAACATTGTGTCAACAAGAAACTGGCAACAGCTGCCAAAGGATAAGGCTGAGGATGAGAAACTTGCTGAAGTATCAACATCAGTTGTTACTCAATGAAGCAGACAATGCATCAGAAAATGCAATCTTTTTAAACAAGAAAATTCAATCAATGTTTGATTTTTTCCTACCATTTCTTTCTGTAGTCTAATAAGTAACACTTAAGATAATGTGGTTCCATATCTAATGATAGCAGTTACATTTATAACACTGCTCAAGACTTTTGGTGATACCATATCTGTATACCATTATAGTGTAACTAAACTTTATACTTCAATTTAATATTTCATTAAAGTCTATAATTTGATTTTAAGAAAGGAAGACTGTTATTATTTTTAAGAATAATAAAATTAATTGATTTAGGCTTTACATTATCTGTTTTGCTATAGATTAGAATACTGTATTTCTATGAATATGGTTACACACAAGCATTATTTTCACAAGCAGTAAGAAGTTAAGCTCTGAGAAAGTAAAACCATTAAATACTTATTGCTGCTGTAATTCAAGTAGAAATAAACCTGGAGTTTAAAAAAATGATATTTTATTGACTAATTTTTAAAAAAAGAAACAAACCACACTCTATGCTGCTATAACAGGTATAACTAGATGCCCACGGGCAACATGTCGAGCCTGCCAGCTGTCAAAAGGACTAGGAGTTGCACATGAGGCAAATATTTATGCCAAATAAAAAATGATTGCAAAAAGTTACAATATAAATTATTTATAGTAACAACAAAAGGAAGAAAATCTTTAAAAAAATCTAAGTCCACACAAAAATCCTTACCAGTAGAGATAGGTAAAAATACACCTCAAAATTGGATGTAACATGCATATTGTTCTACAGAAAAGTGGTCTTGATTTTTTCCTACGACCAGTAATTAAAAAGTTACAATATAAGCTATTTATAGTAACAACAAAAGGAAGTAATGCTAGGTTCTTGCACATTACACTCTGTCTCATGATGGTGAACAATTGTGTGTTACAACAAAATCCCTCCATGCATGAAAAAGAAATGCTCCGGACAAAGTCATTCTTGTATCTGACTTTTGAACTCTTAAGTGTGACCTTGACCTTAGACCTAGGGTCCTGGTTCTTGCGCATGACACTCCATCACATGGTTGTGAACATTTGTGCCAAGTTAAATCAAAATCCCTCCATGCATGAAAAAGAAATGCTCTGGACAAAGTCATTATTGAATTTAACCTTTGACCTCCAAGTGTGACTTTGATCTTTGAGATAGGAACCTGCAGATTGCGCATGACACTCCGTCTCACTGAGGTTAACATTCATGGCAAATATAAACGAGATTGCTCTATGCATGTCAAAGTTATGGTCTGGACAAGCAAATCCGGACAGACACACAGACAAACACCAAACAGCCATTTGGACAACTATACCTCGCTTCCACAAGCTGGCTCGACAAAAATTAAAGTAAAGGCATTTATCAAAATTCTATGACATGGTTCCCTGCAGTAGGGTATATTGTATAAAATATAGTAAAACTTTTAGGTATAAGGGTTCACCTCTATCTGCAAGACTTCGTCAAAAATTAATGATTGGTAAGACATTTTATTCCCTTTCATGACCTATATTTTTTGTAGTTGTAAGAAGTAAGAACAGAACTTTTATCCATTCCGACTTTTCTGCTTACAGGAGGCGGGAGTTTAGAAGGTGGATGAAGGTATACATCATGAAACAAACAAAAACAGTATTAAAAATCTCAATTAACAGAAACATATTCCAAACACAAGATAAAACATGCGCTAAAGGGGCATGTTTCCAGATGTACACCTCTATTTCTTTTAACAGACAGCGATATCTATTATATAACAACTCATAAATCAAAATTACTTATCATATTACAGTACACCTAAAATTGCTTCATTTTACATACAATTTTTTCATGTGACTAAACAATAAAATTGTATCACGTGACTAAACAATATTAAGATTTTTTCTCCATGTTTTACAGACTGAAAACTTTTTTTTTTCATTTGGTGTGTAAAAAAATACTGCCCAGAACTCAATGAAGTGCTTTGCTTTTAAAGATTTATCTAGAGGTTCAGCAAGTGGTAGTACCTTTTGAATTTCATTTAATTTTTATTTAAAGTTTTTAACAATTCAAGTACTTTCCAAATTGCATTTATTCTTATTTAGAGTTTCTAATAAATCCAAGTACTTTCTAAATTGTATTTAGCTCTATCTAGCACTACATCGCTGTACTTACAAAGTTAAACAACTTTCTAAACTTTGACAATGTTGACACAAATTTGGAAACCTGCCCCTTTCAAGACAATGTACAATTGACTACATGTATAGACTGCCTTTTTTTTGTGGAGAGCATCGATTTTTTTTATTGTCTTCTCTGTTTCAGAGTCTGATTTTCCTCAGACAAAACAAGTATTTTCTTGCTGAGCTGTTCATTGTGTTGTTTCAGGTACCGTATCATATCAGCTTGTCTTTCCAATACCTGGTCCAATAATCCCCCATCTCTGTAACACACAAAAATACTGATCATTCAATTACAAACGTACTTATAATATATAGAGGATATTTTGTTTGTTTCAAAGTAAGATTGAAAGATCTTTCATGAGTGAACTTCAGATGCAATATTTTAATGGTTGGCTTAGCCACGAGTGAAAATGTAAGATATGGTGTTCTTGAGTGAAAGATATTTTCATCTTATATGTAAAACAAACAAATTTTCTTTTTATTTCATGTTTTTGGCTAAATTTATCCATCTTACAGTTTTACCAGTGAAAACTATATCTGATATTTTTCACTGTGAAAATACCAGGTATATTTCACTCCAATACCCTGAAATCCCAAAAATAAGCCGGTTTTGAATAGGGCTGTCATCGATAGAAACGATATCGATGTATCAACGATATTTTTTTGTCGATCGATTATCGATTCCCATTTTCAAAAATCGGTATTTTACAGAGAGAAAAAACTATGCAGATAAACACTCAGACCCTCAAAAACAATTAAGCTTACAAAGTTGTAAATTTAGATAAATGCAAAAGAGAAGTGAAGGCAAAATAAAAATGAAAGATTTTACTAATTTTTATTTGTTTCTTTTATTTTCATAAATACAAATACAACACAATCAAACAGTAATATGAAAAGTAGGCAATAAAACTAAAAATAGCATTTACAGGAAGGTATATAGTATGCATATGAACAAATAGGTTGTTAATCTAACTTAATAATCAATATATCGATGTATCATCGATATTTGTCTTCTGATATATCGGTATCGTCGATATGCCTAAGACCCAATCAATGACAGTCCTAGTTTTGAAAATAAGCCACCATTTCTCTACAGGCAAAAAGGGCTCATAACTTAGCCGCACTCGAAAATAAGCCGTCCGCTTTTTGTGTCAGAAATAGTATCAATGATCTTGTTAGGACACCATATAAGTTAGCAAAAGTTACCAACCTGTACATAGCAGAATTATTTTCACTTGTAATAGCAGGTTAATACCTGGTTAAATAGATAACACAATGCAGTGTTTATCACGTATTGTGTAAGTTATTCATACACATGAATTTGTTTGTTAGGCGAGACAAAACTTTTTAATGGGTAATTATCTGTTAGCATCAGATTACTATGTTTTAAACCGTTACCAGATATATATACTCAAAAGTTCATCAGACTCGAAAATAAGATCAGGAGTCTGGCGCTCTACTCCTAAACCATTATGTGTCCAAATTTTCTATTTCATTGTCAATTTTTGTCTTGGGGAACATTTGCCATGTCAATTATCCAACTTCAAACCTAGCAAAGATACCCACATGCACTTTCCTAAAGACGGTTGCATATTCATTAATACAGTATTATATATAATCAAACTTGTACTAAAGACCACCTTGGAACTGAGGCTACATGTCTCTAAGACTGCAAGTTCCATTTCCCACTTAACCCTTACCCTGCTAAATTTCTATAATGATCTTGTCCATCTTTCAATTTGGACAGTACCATTAACTGTTAAAAGGGGTGCTTACCAAAAAGATACTGACTGAATGGCGAACAGTGCAGATCATGATCAGACTGCATGGATGTGCAGGCTGATCATGATCTACACTGGTTGCAAAGGCAGAATCAATCGTTTCCAGCATGATAAGGGTTAAGATTAATATAATCATTTATAGAAAGATATAAGCAGCTGTAAATTGGTCAAAAACATGTTTAAAGTAAATATAAAATACAAATGACGTAAATACCTGAATCCAACATCAGAAGAAATGGAATTTGTTTGAAGGAAACTGGTAACCATCTCCTCCTGGTTGACATCTGGCGATGCCCCACTTTTGTTAAAGTTAATTGTTCTAACTGAAATGGTGAAATATTACAGATTGCTTCCTTCTTCTATTAAACCATATTTTCTATCAAATACAAATCAAAATACAGTAAAACATAGATCAATTGAAGTTGCATGAGTAAAATGCTGAACTTTTTGTTAAGGGTTTTGAGTAATCAATACATAGAGGACAAGGAATAGGATAACTCAGTTGGTCTCTTTTTTTTTTTTGTTGTTGTTGTTGTTGGGTTTAACATCACACTGACACAATTATAGGTCATATGGTGACTTTGCAGCTTACTGAGATGGAGGAAGACACCAGGTGCCCCTGGTATTATTTCATCACAGGCAGGCACCTGGGTAGAACCACTGATCTTACGTAAGCCAGCTGGATGGCTTTCTCACATCAAGAATTCTACAACCCAAATGGGGCTCGAGGGGCAAGTAATTTGAAGTCAGCGACCTTAACCACTCCGCCATGGATGCCCCGTAATTTGTTTGAGTCATAACTGGTGCTCAAGCCAGCAATATTCAAGCGTGCAGCATTTCACTATTGTGCAAAGTAAAGTATTATGTACTTCGAAATAATTTAGCTTTTCTGTATTTAATTTCAAAACTCCAGATCTATGTCATTGCTTTTAAACAAGAAGACCATGAGGGCCCTAGATTGCTTTCCTGAGTTACACTGCTTGCTTGAACAGTTTTGGTAGATGGTTATGCGAGAAAAATGTCTGCGAAATTATTTTGTAATAATGCCAATGTGTTCCAACAAAGATATTTCAAAAGTCTCTACTAAATCAATATGGGCAGGTAATGTGATGTTTATCTACAGTTATAAACATCTACAGTTTATGTTGTGTTTTTGCACATTAATAATTTAATTGAACTTTTTACTGGAAAGGACATCTACTACAGACTGGTTGCTTGTTTTACCTTTAAATACAGTCTTTATACATGTACATCTGTCAGATATAAACACTTAATGTCATTGAATTCCTTGTGATGAGCATTTTGCATAAAGACTCTACAACTGATAGTCACCTTCTCATGTGATTTAACTGTTCATAACAGTCTTTGATAAAATGTATGTAAATGACAATTAACAATTTTGACAAGAAAATTGTTCTATGTCTATATTCATATGTAACACTTCATCTTATTAAATGTCACATCATGAAAAATTCTGTCAGCCGAGGGTTGAACTTGGAACACAAGAGCCATAAAACTTGAACTGCTTTTACACAAAATTATTTCATTATTTGCTGTCGTATTTTCTCCTATATCTATTTTGGGGCCCTGGCCTCATTACCGTCGGTTTAGGGGCATTTACGACAGAAGTATTTATAGTAATTATACACAGTGCAATTTGAATCACACTGTTAGATATATTATTTGTAAGCCTGCAATTCTGTTTGCATTTCTAGGTTTTGCCCATGTGATCAAACAATCCTAGCTTGCTTAGTTTACTGTTGCGCTTGCCACCTTTGCCTAGTTTATTGTTGCACTTGCCAAGTTTTTGACTTAATTGGTTTCAAGTAAAGTTACGTGTTTGCCTGTGGATTACAATAATAGCTTGCCTTATTCGCAACAGGTTTTGCTATTTGCTTATTTCGCCTACAGCAGGTTTGGACAGTTGCTTCGGCATTCCCTGTCATATTATTGCAGGCTCACATAGTTTTACAGGAAATGGCCATAAACCTCCGAACTGATCTTAAAGTTATTAGTTAGCGTTACTTATTACCCCTTACTATAATTGTCATGTGATGAAATGTTTATCATATAATCATTATTAAATAATAACGATAAATTGTTTAGTATTTAATATATAATTTTGTTTTATTTTCCTTTCCAAATGATAAAATAAATATCACAGATATTGTAGAAGGAAACAAAAATAAATTAAGCAAAGATTACAGAAGGAACAGGAAGAAGGAAATTGCTGTCATCCTGATAACATGTCATATGAGATGAGACAGATATAAACAGAATTTTATGTAATAAATGTAAAGTTAAGGTAAATCTGGATAGACTTGCCTCAGCCTACTGTTTGATACACCTTTTCCCTGATTCCTCTTTAACCTTACCCAGCAAAATTTCTAAAATGAACTGGTCCATCATTCAATTTGGGCAGAGCCACTTATTATTCAAAGGGGTGTTCACTAAAAATTTACTGACTAAATAGCGAACAGTGCAGACCATGATCAGCCTACATTGTTCTAATTTAATCTAAACGTCTCCAAGCGTGATAGTAGGATCTTTTTTTTTTATTCTTTATTTTTTATTATTTCAACTGTATGGCCAAAAATGTGTTTTCTCTGTAAAAATTGGGCAAAATCACATTTCCGAAGTAGGGTGGGGGAATTGGAAATTTAACAAAATTCTAACAAGGAAATGTAGCTTGTAAACTAACCAACTAATATATCCTGAAAGTTTTATAACACTCCATTCACAAATAAAGTCAAAATTGAATTCTAACAACTGTTGGTGTCAAAAGGACTGAAATTTACAAAAGGAAATAACAAATACCCTATCAAAGTAGTTTTAAACTCAATAATTTTTTAGAATCTATAAAGTTCCTATTACCACCATACGAATTCTTTAGAATGATGTATATTATCAACAGTATTGTCTTGTATTTGAAAAGAAATCAAGGAAAAATCTTGTTTAAGGCAAAGGTGGATGAAACAGTAAGCATGATATCATATCATTTTAAAATACTTCAAAAGTTATAATTATTACGACTTCTCGCAAATTTTGGACACCAAAAGATGTTTAAAATTCAATTCTGACTATTTATTTTTTCAAGTCTGAGGCTACCTCTGATAGCATAAAAAAATTCCCATGTAAAAAACTGACTAGAATTTTACAAGGAAAACGTATATTCTTGGCCATAAAATTGTCATTTACTAAGAATATCTTAACCTTTAGCCTGCTGGCAGCAATTCTGCCTTTGCAACCAGTGCAGACCAAGATAAGCCAGCACGCAGGGGTCGTAATGACCCTCTATCAAAATTTCCGAGGGAAAACCCTGCTGATAAGACACTTGCATAGAACCTACCTAGCTGAATGGCTTCTTCACATGACAACCCAAGCAAACCTCAAACCCGCAATGATGGAGGGCAAATGATTTGAAGGCAGCATATGATAAACTGAGAAACCGTGCTCCCCAAACTTTTGTTTTCAAATGCCAGGCTAAGCAAAATTCCTTGACTGAAAATTTGTTCTCTGTACTACAATAAAAACTGTCATGAAAAGAATACTCACTACTATAAATGATAAGAAGAACTATTTGAATGGCACAAGAGAATGATACAATTATCTGTATGTAGCCGTCTTTATGTAAAGGCCCACATTTCACTTCTTCCTCTCCACATTTCTCTGCTAAAATCTGACTCACTATCAACAAACAAGCAGTGGCTGAAAGTAAATGACAAAGTATACAGTTGAAAATTTATATTTCCATTATACATATATATATGTAAGTTAAAGAGTGTGGGAATTCCAAGTCCACTGTAAAAAGAGCCGTTTAAAAAAACACAAAACATACCCTAAATGATGTCCTGATGGAGGCAAGTGGGTACGTAATTTTGTATGTTAGGACCTTAACTTTTGCCATTCTGGCATTCATCCTATGAAAACTGGATAATGTAGGCCAAAGCATTCTCTAGTTGAACCGCGCCATGAGAAAACCAACATAGTGGCTTTGCGACCAGCATGGATCTAGACCAGCCTGCGCATCCACGCAGTCTGGTCTGGATCCATGCTGGTCGCAAAGCCACTATGTTGGTTTTCTCATGGCGCGGCTCAGTTATTAATCATTTTCAGTCTCAAGGTCACCTTTACCTTGAATCTACTGACCACTAAAAATAATAGGGGTCATCTCCTAACCACAGGTATTTTTTCTGTGAACTTTGACCATCTTTCCAGTTATCGATCAGAAACTAAAAGGTCAACTGACAGACAATAAGCAAAACAATTCATACACTGTTCTTAGAAGTGGGGTGGTGGCATAAAAATAGCTTACAGTGCCAAGATACATATGAGGCTAGGACTTTTGGCCTACTATTCACCAAAACAAATCCATATTCACTACTGTAACTGACCGCATTCAATAAATGTATGAAGCACAGTCAAGGTCTATAAGCCATAATGTTCTATAGGAGAGATCGCCGTGACATCATGCATTAACATCTGTTTATCTGGTGGTGGGCAAAACAAATGTTTTTACGATTTTCATATTTTTGTATTCAAATATCTATTTTAAATGAATAACTGTTTTAAATGACATATAATTTTAATAGCAGTGTAGTGATGTTCAAAACTTTTTAGAAAAACACTGTATGTTAAGCGTTCATAATTAATCCATTTTAATTCGAAATAATAATTAAAAGCAATTAATAAATTGCTTGTTTTAAAACGTTTCAATTGCTAAAAAAATTATTGATATAATTTGTGTTTTAAGAAAGTTTAGGCCGTTCAATATCAAGGTAATGTCACTGTCTAAAAATC
This sequence comes from Mercenaria mercenaria, assembly GCF_021730395.1. Lineage (NCBI taxonomy): Eukaryota > Metazoa > Mollusca > Bivalvia > Venerida > Veneridae > Mercenaria > Mercenaria mercenaria. Next base: position 43,036,210 of record NC_069370.1, read on the forward strand.
AAGGAAGTTAGTACATGTTTGGGATCAATTTGAAGCATAAAAATACATTCAATGTTAATTGATGGTCAGCCTTTTTATGTCATGAATAACTGACATACATATATACAGCTTTTAGCTGATCTGTTTGTTTTAGGCAGTCATATCGGCACAGTTCAGATCATGGCATTATAATTACAGAAGACCAAAGATACTCCTACAGGGATTACCAGTATTTCAGGCACAAGTGCACCTTGGTGAAACCACTGACTAAATGCAAGCCAGCTGAGTGGCTTTCGGAAATGACCACCTGAGCTGGGCTTGAACACACAGATGTGAGTGGCAAGTGATTTGAAGTAAGCGAACATAACCAATCAGACACTGTAGTCCATTGCTTGCACAGGTATTCAGTACTAATTTATAAAGTGTTTTATTTTGTCAACATTATATACACAGTTGGAGTAAACTGACCCAAGAAACTGTTCCTTTTGTCTGGCCTTACTTACAAACTGGAACCTATTACTGTATCAATAATGAACCCGAAAAGGCTTCCACGACTCTATTAAATTTTATATCATCATTTTAATTTGTTCATGTGACCAATTCTATGATAAGAACAACATTAAAGGCTTGTGCCAAATTAAGTTATCAATAATCACAAGAGTTACTAGGTGGGCTCGATTCATACAATACTGGGCTATCCCTATCACGATTTGTACATTGAAATGCGCTGTGATGTTTCGATCAGGCTATGTGGCATGTCCTGCAGGTGTACCCCAAGAAACAAGTACAGATCGGGCGAAATCAGTGTACCAGACAAAAACAGGGGTCACCTACTGAAAGAGGAATAAACTTTAAAATTTCACAAACCTGCTGATGCAATGATAAGTGGAAGACGTCTAATATTGCGTGTACGTCTGTAAAAACTGAGGTATCCGCATAGTCGGTTCTTATAATGCTGGTTCCTAAAAAAAACATCAATGTTTGAATTGACAATTTTTAGCAACAGAAATTAATACCCTTCCAGAAACAGTGACACTCATGTTAACATTCATAAATTTTTTTAGTTCAACCCTTTCTGTGATCTTAGTAACATATCAAAATTTGGAAATAATTGAATCAAATGAAGATGTACAATGTAATTTTATCAGCTCGTCTAAATTTTGAAAAAAATCTATGAGGTAATGTCGTCACTTGATCATCAGCGTCGGTATTGGTTAAAATTTTTGTTGAGGTCCACTTTTTCTTCAAAACTATAACAACTATAGCTTTTAAAATTGCTATTAAAATTTTCATGTGCAAAAAATGTGAAATTGAAGTTACAGAATTCTTTCTAGAGATCTTTCTTAAACGCTTGCAGCTTTGTACATTTTTTCTGTCAAAGTTTGTCTTCATTTGGTTGTGTTTGAAGTCATATTGACACAGGTTTATATCATATGGTGACTTTCCAGCTTTAAATGCTGCAAGCTGGTGCTTCTCAGTGAAATATTTCAAGCACCTGTCAAGTTGAATCATGACCTTCCATAACTTTTCTGGATGGCGCTCTCACAAAACAATTACGTCCTTTAGTCCCCTGCATGTCTTACAGATATTAAAATTCATTTAAATTAGTACCTCTACACAATCATTCCTTTCTGGAAAAAGAAATTCTGTATTTAAGGAAAATTAAAAGATTAAATACCTGTAATATCTATCAATAATAAGCTGTAAGAACCACACACCTCCAACAATGTATAAAATCAAAGCTACTGGCTCAGGACCACACTTATCTCCTGTACACAGTACTGGCAAGATGAAGGCACATACCCAAACAGCCAGCTGTAAGGGAAACCACACATTGTATTTTGAAACAAAAAGACAATGTCCAATACTTACAACACTAAAATCTGAACGAGCAGTTAAATTCTATTTTAACATAAACAATGATGATACAATTCGGAATCAAAATGATGCGTCACCTCAGAATAGAACTTGTGACCTCTTGTTTAACAGTCTAGTGCCTTGCTTATTGCTGGTAAACTAATCAGGGGATAAAGGGCAGGCTTTTTACAACTATAAAACTAACTCCCATACAAATGTTTCTCCAATTCTAAGCTGAAAATTCCTAAATCATTGTTAACATACAGGTTTTTTGCTGTTTTATAATAGTTTTGCTACTTTGTATGTGTATTGAGGTTAGGTAAACAACACACAAAATAATACACTAATGAACAATTATTCAAATACCATTCCATATTTGCAAATATTTCCAGTATCAAAAAAGATAGCTTTATATGTATCATGTTAATGTTATGTTTCAATTCAGATAAATTCTGACAACATTTCCCCAATTTCACCAGTGCTGGTGACATTCCCAAAATAACGAAAAAAAAGGTCTAAGAAAGTCAGATGTTCCAAAAAGATGTCCCTATGTCTGAAATAATGCTAGCTTTATTTCACAAGAAACACTGGAAAGTTCTCTAAATACTTACAAGTGCAGCTTTGTAGTGTGAACATAAATCCATCTAAACCAAACACCAAGTCAACATGTTTCTTACACTTATAACAATATAAGTTAATTTTGTTTGCCCTCTTGTGTTTTAAAAACTTTCTAGCATTCAGGCATTATTTCCTGATGGAGGAAGACACCAGGTGCCCTTCAGCGAATTATTTCGGCAATGGACCAACACTTTGGTAGAAACACCAGCTTTCTGCAAAGCAGCTAGATGGCATCCTCGCACGACAATGTAGTGGGCAAGTAATTTGAAGTCATTGGCCTTAACCATTTTGTCCTTACAGTTGCTATAAGCAAATCTTCATGACTGAAATGATTATTGACAGATATTTACCACAAGGACAATTTCTACGAAGATGATCCATGTTGTGTTGATTGTTTTACCAGTTTGTTCTGTGCTGACAACCAGAGACAGTGTTGCAGATTCTGTCATAAAGTCCTCATCCTCCTTCTCAAAGAAGTGACTCTTTAAGTAATGAAAATGAAAGAAGCTGATATTCAAATCTATACAGGTTGCACTGTATTATATGTTTAGACACTTTCTCGGCAATAAACATTTAACTGGCACTATGAAATAAATTGCAAACATTCATTCAATTTATATAAACAAGGTTTTAATTACTCCTCAATGCTGTGACATATATATTATGCAAATATGGACATACTGATGGTTTAAACCAATACAAATCCTGAAAATAGTATTTGAATGATTATTTTTATGGAAGTGGCTAGAGGTCCGGTAATCAATATACATGTACTATAATGTACTGTATTACCAGTGTATAAGGTAATTACTGGAAAAAGTTATGATATAATGTTCTCACAAAGTTGCCGTTATTACGTTTTTTATGGTAAATATTCTATTTATAATCAGCTCTCACTTGGGTTCGAGGCATATCTATTGAATATTAAATTTTAACAGCGATTTCCGGTAGCCACCTTTATCAATTTATACTACAGAAAATATCAAGTTTATTATTTTAGTTCATCAGACCCGAGAAAAACAAGAATTTGATAAAAGCTTCTGATTTAATACTGTGTACAAATTGCTATTTATTACTTATCGAATTTGTGATCATATTTTTCCAGGGCTTTAATAAAGAATTATAAATACTTCTGTTTCCTAGCTGTAACTTACAATGTATTTAAAATGACGAAAAAAAAAGAGAGCAAACTCTTTAATCATCGCCCCTCTTTAAAAAAGATAAAATATAGTCTCCTCTTTGGAAATACCGTTCTCAGTATTAATATTTTCATTTTGATATTATATCTGCCATAAATAGGGGGGGGGGGGGGGGGGGGGGGGGGGGCTGGCGAGATTAACCAATATAAAGACCATGTACAATAGTAGCGATTATTTTTGCCAGAAGATAAGGATTTAGGAAAGTTCTTACTTTCTCGCAATGGAAATACTATTCTACAACCTCGGCAACATTTTTTTGCAAAAATAGTCTGTTTACCTTGAAAAAATGCGTATAATTTCACACCTTCTGTATCGAGCCACCGAAGCGGCAGTGTAGAATAAAAGATAAAATTTTAAAAATAAAGTAAACTTTGAGGATAATTATGCTACATCTTAATTACAACAATATTTAATGATAATCTGTAATACTTTTTTTTATTCATTTTCTTTGTTTAAAACTTGAAAAAAGGATAATCTAAACACTACCTCAATGTAGCGTAATGGCCGATACCCCCCTCACCGTAAAACCGGGAACAGGCGTTTAATACTGGAAAACGGGATTTATCCTATAATGTCGATATCGAGAATAGAGACTTATTAAAGTTCACCTTGTTCAGTAATATAATGTACGTTGTCTTACAACACATGTACTTCAACTGTCTGCATTTTACTCTGTAGAAAATATCAAACTTCTTTTTCAAACACATTTTTTCCTCTAAATTTGTTTTTGTTTTTTTCTTACATACTTATCTAGGTACTACAGGAAATGAAAACTAGAGAACTTTTATATTTTTAATGGGTTATGCCTCGTTCCACAAATACTACTGTATTTTTTCTTACATACTTATCTAGGTATTAAGGGAAATGAAAACTAGATAACTTTTATATTTTTAATGGGTTATGCCTCGTTCCACAAATACTACAGTATAGTTACAGTTCTAAAATGAATTATGAACAGGTTAAATTTACCCTGAAAATGGACTGTAAGTGTCAAATAGCTTTTTACACACTTTGCAAACGAGAATAGTGAATTATTCGCCGAATAATTCGGCCCAGTGCCATGGGTCGAACAAGTTTAAATTATGCCGTGTTCTTTCCAGTAACATTCTCTGAATGACAACAATAATGAAAAGAAACGATACCCTAGCACGCTCGCTGTCCTCCGACAAACTGACCATAGCGTGAATTGACCAATATTTGTCTATTTAATAAAATTCATTTCTTGAACGAGGAAGTGTTCGTAGCGGTGCTCAAATCTTCCTTTTTGAAGAGTCAATGGAAGACGCTAAATCTGTGTCTACCGGTCTGATTCCGTGTGCAGTCGTAATAATTCTATCCGGAATGTGCTGGACTCCTCTGGAGCTTCGTCGCACAATAATGATAATTTTGTCGTAGTGATGGATTAATTTCCACTGCAAATGTATTTTTACAAGATATTTTTGATATAATCACTCTAAAGACTAGGTAACATCTAAGTCAAAGATCCCGTCTGGTAACGTTTCAAAAAAAAATCTATCTTAGTGCTGTCAATTCACTACTTACCAGGCATTGCCATAAATTCTGTTTTATTTCCTCACTCAGTTTTATCACGGATCACACACCTGGCCATATAGTTATCACCTCTGACTTTAATGCTTCCAAGGTAGCTGTGGCAACCATCAAGTATCATAGGCATTCGGCACATTTGTTTGGTCAATAATGATGCTTTATATGATAAAAAAAAAAACACCAATAGACAGTCCATGGCCCGAAAATAAACCCAGCACCCATTTACTATTCATAAGACAGAATGTTACAAAAATGTACAAGAAAAATCAAAGGAAAAGATTAATAATGATAAATTTCAAATCATAAAATGAAATACGAATAATTAAGTTATTTATCATCATCTTCACTCTAAAACAGCATACTCGCGATTTGATTAAAATAATGTATGCGCAGCCGCAAGATACAACTATTTATATCTAAAAGACTAAGAGTCTCTCTTTGTAGACAGTTTAAAAAACTGATCAAACAAAGACTGGTATTTAGAATGTTTTGATATTTCATAGAACAGGCTTAAAGCCCTCTAGCCTAGGCTGATTTACGGAACATAGAGGCAGGTGGTTCTAAAGGACAACAGTGGCAGGGAAGAAGCTGTGTTGGTAGGCAGATTCAGTACAGGAGATTTGGTTGTACTGTTGGTTGTGGATTCTGGCAGATCTTGATTGCCGTAGAGGAGGATCAGAAATAATGTCAACAAAATTACAACATGGTTACTTTGGTCTGTGCTGAAGTGTGTCCCACTGAAGTTCATGGAGCATATTCGAGACTGATCTTGTTCGTTGGTAGTCGTTTTTGACGAACCTTGCAGCTCTTCGTTGAATCATCTCCAGCTGGCTGATGTGGCAGTCAGCGTAGGGGGGCCACAAAGTGGAAGCATACTCCACCGTGGGTCTTGTAGGCTGTTGCTTTGACGTTGGGTGGATTTGAGCGGATGTTCCTGAAGATGAATGCCATAATGGAGTGGGCCTTTTTGGTGATGTTATTTACATGGGTTTTCCAAGAGAGATCGGGTGTGATAGTGACTCCGATATATAGCGCCTTCTGTAGGTTTCAACCGAGTTCCATGGATGGTGTATGTGGTCAGATGGATTTCGTTTGTTGGTTATTTGAATAACATCACACTTGTCAGGATTAAGTGACATGGACCACTCACGTTCCCAGTCTTGCAAACAAGCAAGATAACATTCGAGTCGTCTGGCATCTTCCTGGCTCCTGATTTGTCTGTACACAAGACAGTCATCTGCAAAAAAAGGCGGACTGTTGATCTGACTCTCAAAGGCAAGTCGTTGATGTACGTAAGGAAGAGAAGAGGGCCAAGAACACTGCCTAGTGGGACACCAGATGAGACAGAAGAGTCTTCTGAGCTAGCACCATTAAGGACTACTTGTTGTGTGCGACAATGCAGGAAATTGGCGACCCAAGAATTAATGCTGCCCCTGACTCCATAGAGATCTAGCTTCTGTAGGAGGCGGTGATGACTAACCTTATCAAATGCCTTACAAAAAACTAGAAGAAAAGCATCTATTTGCTGGTTTTTGTCGATGCATATAGCTAGGTCATTTATAGTAAGAATAAGTTGGGTATGAAAGGAACGTTGTTTGCCATGCTGGAAATCAGTGAGTATATTGTTTGCATCAAAGTGAGACATGATGTGGCTGAAGGTGATGTGATCTAGGACCTTACAGGTTACAGAGGTCAAGAAGATAGCAAGGTAGTTGGAAGGTGGAGTGGTTGCCCTTCTTGGACACAGGGGAAACTAGTGCAGTTTTCCAGTCAGATGGTATTTGACCCTGGTCGACAGACAGTTGGTAGAACATTGTAAGCCCTGGCGTCAGCTCATCAGCGACAAGCTTCAGAAGTTTACAAGAGATCTTGTCTGGCCCAACAGCTTTGTGTGGTTTCAGCCCCTGTAGAAGTTTAAATGAGTCTTTCTCTGCGTTTTGATAGTGCCAGCTGATGGGACTTTATTAGATGTCAGATTGGGATGAGAGGTATCATCTTCGTTGGAGAACACAGACGAAAATTGCTGGTTTAGTATATCAGCTTTCTTCTTGGCTGTGCTGTATGTAATGCCATCTTTCTCCAAAGCAGAGACGCCAAAGCTATCCTTCTTCCTGAATTCGATATAGTTCCAGAAGACTTTTTTATTCTCGTGGTCCTCAGCTAGAATGGAGGCTACACGTGCCTCATGGGCTGCTCTGCAGGCTTTCTGGGATTTACGCTTAATTGCTGCATACTTTTTCCTAGTCTGAAGGAGAGTTGGACTTCTTGGCTTTCCTGAACCATCGCTGTTTATCCAGGGCTGGCTGAATCTCTGCGCACTTTGGCGTGAGGGCACTTTTTCATCCACTATATGTTGGCAGCCGGTTTTGAAAATACCCCAGATGATTTTTACGTCAGTTGTGTTTTCTGTTAATTCAATAATAGAGTTTGAAAGTTTTTCGCATTTTTGTTACATAAAACTGATAGCAACTTTCATTTCAGCTTGTCAAATGAAGTACAGAAATTAGTATCAATGAGAAACAAAAAAGGATAGAGAGTAAACAGGGATGATATTATCCAGATAAAGGCCAAAACAATTTTAATATCAAATATTTTGTGGCCTCTTAATATTTTTGTTTCTGTCAAATGGAACCCAGTGTACCTAAACATTCTACGAAATGGTATTTTACCTACAAAGTGACCCGTTCAGTGCTGACTTTGAGACTCATATTTCGTGTAGTAAGCAAGAACAAACAGACTTTGCCGTATACACATCGAAGCGGAAATGAACAGCATAAACAAAATTAACCATTTTTCTCTCTGAGTGGGAACAGGAAACAGTTTTTTTACTGAATTTTGGGACCAGGCTTTTTTTTGCATTTGATGCATGCATGATCCCAGATAGCCTAGCACTAGCAGAGTTTGCTGTACACTCAAAGAAATGGCCATGAATGGCACCCACAAAATTCACCGTATTTCTGTAGAAGGGGTACATGAAAAATAGCGTTTTGACCGAATTTTGGGTCCTGGAGTTTCTGTTTGCAAATAATGCTAGTATGGTCCTACTCTAGATGAAAAAGCACTGATATTGCCAAAAAGGGCCAGAGTAAGGTACCCATAAAATCGGCGTATTTCTTTGAGACTGGGTACGTCAAAATAGCCGTCCATTTTGGGGTAGAAAGTCTGGACCCTGGTAATTTGCCTGTAGTTTTACTAGACTGGACCCAGATGCCAAAATGTGACTTTTGAAAAACAAAATATCACTTTCGGAATTTCCCAAGAAAAATACATTTTTGATGGTATTAAAATTCCATAAAAAGTCAAAATGTTACTTGACCTACAGGGAGAAAAAAGATAACTTTTTGGTTTAACATAATTAGGGTTAAAATTCGCAACAACAAAAAACGCTGTATCGAACAGCAGGACACAATTTAATGTTGTAACTGTAAACTGCATACGGCAAAATATGGAGTGGAGTCTTGAGTTGAGTCTGGAGTGCGATTTGGCGTGAAAAATTCGAAAGAGATTTAGGAGTCGATGCCATACGTTTTTTAAATTCATATCAGAAATATTAATTACATGATGAAGGTCATTAAAAGGCAAGTGGACTGATGGAACGAGGGTGTTGTTGGAAATAGCGCAACTGGTTATGATAGTGATGATGATGATGATGATGATTTCGTTATTTGATGATGCTGTTCATGCAAAGTATGCTGATATTGCCTTTGTCAAAGTTTTTTTTTATAATGTTGATGATGAAAATGCTGATGATGATGTTTATAGCACTTATGATGCTGTTGTTATGCCTCTCCTTTATGATAATTTTTTCGGTTGTTGTTGTTGCTGTTGCTGTTGATTTTGCTGTTGCTGTTGCTGGTGATGATGATGATGATGATGTTGTTGTTGTTTCTGCTGCTGCTGCTGATGATGATGCTGCTGCTGCTGCTGATGATGATGATTTTGATGACAGGGTGTTTTTTGATGATGTTGTTGTTGGCGATGAAGTTGTTTTTAGATAAAGCTGTCAGTGAAATACTAGTAAGAATGACATGTATGCGATAATGATTATGATTTGTTTTATTGTTACTGATGAAAATTATTGATATTTGTGAGAATTAAAGTGTAATTACAACATTGGTTTTGTAGTGAATTTCTCAGCAAAAACATAATTTGGACTAATGAAAACGTTAACTGTGTTTACACTTGGCTAATCAGTGCCAGTCATGGCACGAGAAATTGACAAAATCATGAAAATGCTGCGCTTAAACCATCTTCGACAAAAAAATCTGAGCAAATTTTGAAACTATACAAGACAAAATGGTGCACTTTTAAGACATCTCATACTAATCATCTGAGCAAATCAGATTGAAATGTACACATTATTCGCCTGGAGTACACGTAGAGATGGTTCGGGGTCCTCCTCGAGACATTATGAAACTATACAAGACAAAATGGTGTATTTAATCCATCTCCGACCGAACCGTATAATCTAAGCAAATCAGGTTGAAATGTACGCACTTCTCGCCTGAATAATTAGAGTACAAGTACAGTTGGTGGTTCGGGGTCCTCCTCGAGGAATTTTGATATCATTCAAGACAAAATGGTGCATTTAAGCCATCTCCAGCCAGAAATCGAAGCAAATCTAGTTGAAATGTATGCACTTCTCGCCTGCATAATTGGAGCACAAGTCGAGATGGGGGTCCTCGAAAATTTTGAAATTATACAAGGCAAAATGGTACATTTCAATACATCTCCGACAAAACGTCTGAGCAAATCAGGCTCAGATGTACACACTACTCGCCTGAATAACTGGAACACACGTAGAGCTGGAGGTTCGGGGTCCTTCGAGAAATTTTGAAATCGTTCATGACAAAATGATGCATTTAAGCCATCTCTGATCAAAAATCTAAGCAAATCTGGTTGAAATGTACACACTACTGGTCTGCATAATTGGAACACAAGTAGAGATAGAGGTTCGGGGTCCTCCTCGAGAAGTTTTGAATTATTTCAAGACAAAATGGTGCATTTAAGCCATCTCCGATCAAAAATCTAAGCAAACCAGGCTGAAATGCACGCACTTCTCGCCTTCATAATTGGAGTACAAGTAGAGATGAGGGTTCTCGGTCCTGCTCGAGAAATTGTGAAATTATACAAGACAAAATGGTGCATTTAAGCCATCTCCGACCAAAACATCTAAGCAAATCTGGTTGGTTGAAATGTACGTACTTTCGCCTGAATAATTGGAATACTAGTCGAGATGGGGGCTCGTGGTCACTTCTTGCCTTCATAATTGGAGTACAAGTAGAGATGAGGGTTCTCGGTCCTGCTCGAAAAATATTGAAATTATCCAAGACAAAATGGTGTATTTAAGCCATCTCCGGCCAAAAATCTAAGCAAATCAGGTTGAAATGTACGCACTTCTCGCCTGCATAATTGGAGCACAAGAAGAGATGGGGGTTCGTGGTCCTGCTCGAGAAAGTTTGAAATTATACGAGACAAAATGGTGCATTTAAGCCATCTCCGACCAAAAATCTAAGCAAATCTGGTTGAAATATACGCACTTCTCGCCTGCACAAGTTGATTACATATAGAGTTTGGGGTTCGGGCTCCTCTCAGAGAAACGTGGAAATTCTACAAGGCAAAACGATACATTTTAAAGCCATTTCAGACAAACGAATTATCTGATCAAATTAGGTTAAGCTAGATCTAGTATTGCAATTTCATGAAAACAGAGAAAAGTAGGAGACAAATAAGGCCGGTCAAAACGTCTGTTTTGTTTAGGACGATAACAGAAATCAAATGTATCTATAAAAAACACTGAGGCAGCTGCCTCGGTGAGTCTCAACGTAGAGATACGGCACTCCACTTATCATAGTGGCAGTAGGAATTATATTTATGATTTCAAGGAACTAAAAACCAATCACATTAATTGAAAGAAAACCTTCCTTAAGTACTGAGTAGATATTTCGGAATTTATATGCATATAATATTTGCCTATCATGGCACAAAGATAGCAACCCTTACATAAATTTAGTAAATTCAGCAAAATGTTTTCATACATTTTCATGAATTTGAATTAATGCCATTCGCAAATCTTTCTATATATGTATTTCTAAAACTAAACTGGTAACTTAGTTTTGTTTTGTAGCGAATCAAGTAATATGATTCCTTGGTAATAACATAATGCATGCAGTCAATTTTTCATAATATCGGGCCGACATCTATGGGGCGCCGTTTTACTATTTTAAAGGCATTTTTTGATATCAAATAATCATTTCTTGATATCAAAAATTCGATTTCTTGATATCAAGGATTCATTTTCTGATATCAAGAAATCGATTTTCTGATATCAATTCTTGATATCAAAAATAATTCTTGATATCAAGAAATCATTTACTGATATCAAAAAATAGACATAGACATCGGCCTGGTGTTGTTTCTTCACTCTGTATTATGTAAACCGGGCCGTCATCGGACCAACATCAACAAACTGTATTTTTTTGTATTGAAGAAACACATTGCATAGGTATAATACATTGATGCAAGAAAAACAACACCCTAAAAACAGTGTGACATCGGTCCGAGATCGGCATATTTTGCCGATATGCCGATACGCCGACATCTATAGCCGATTCCGGGCTGATGTGGTCATGCTTGGTGGGAGAATGCTACTTAAATTTTAAGTCAATGCCAGCATAAGATTTTTTTCTTATTAAATTATGATTCTAATGGCATTGACTGATAGATTTAGTAAATACTAAGAGTAATGAAAATATAAAAAAAAATGCTTAAATATGGAACGTCTCAGCTGCCTCTTCATATTCATTATTCCGTCGCAGATTAGGTCGTTGTGTGCACTTTCTGCTATATCATGTGCAATCGAGTATTTGTTACAAAGTATACGGATGCAACAGTTATTTCAGTCGGTGGTGTACATTTATTAATTCGTCATGTAACATTTTTCTGTGCATTTTTACACTTAGTCTTGGTAAAGTTCATTTCCTAATTATGTGTTAGACGTATTCTTCGCAACCGTTGTAATGAATAAAGGTTGACAAATCAGTAATTAATACTAACGTTAATTAACGTCATTTACCTCCACTCAACCATCTTTAAATTTTTCGACTTGTGAAGTCATTGTAGACTTGAAAGGAAGTAAGTATAATTTTAAGATGTGTTTATACTAGCCTGGAGTTACCAGTATTGGTGGGGATAAGGATTCATCTCCTATGCATTTGTCTAATCTTGAGTTAAATATATTTTAAATATATATATAAAATGAACTTATTTTGATACATTATTTACTTGTGCATCCTAAAGAGATCCAAACTTTTTAAAACCAGCTTTCAATTTAAAATCGGAGCCATTTTAATAACATGACCCCTAAAAGCGGTATGTCTAAATGCCGTCACCTGAATCAGTGTAGAATCTACTCACAATCCATATGGTTAAGTGATAATAAAATGGAGAAGTATGTCCAAAACATTAAAGTTATCATAAAAGCAATACGCTCTTAACATGAAAATGAATATATTTACTGGGATTTGTAATATTTGTAGCAAGTAAGGTTAACCATAGCACTGGCAGTGAAAACCACCATGCAGTCTAGCCTCCATTTGCAAGCAGCAGTAAAAGAGGTAGATGATGGTGACATCTGTTGTGGTTACATTCTCCAAATTGAGTGAATACAAATGAGATGGAACTACTTAACTGCAGTCTTTCCATTTCTGGCAGAAAAACAAGATTTATTTACATTCACATGTGAAACAAATGGAGGTAAAACAGTACTTTTTACAACAAAAATATATAAGAAGATGAAATTTTGGGAATACCCTGTATGCTAATTCTGGGTAATGCATATTATTTTACCATATATTTATAATTCCGGCAGGTCTTGAAACTACATCATACAAAATATTGTTTCAAATGGTTAAAAGGTGTGGGAAGTGGAGGAGATTTTGTAACAGTGGAAAAAAGTAATAAGAAATTCATGAAAATTTACACATGGGTATTTTAAATTATCATTACTTTTTATTTAAAATCACATTTTGCAAAGTTTGACCGCTGTGATGTAGTTAATAAGTTTACACTACCAGTGCATACGACTCCCTGTTCAAAACAGGAGCATGCTTAAACAAAAAACACCGATTCTGGTGCCCCACTGATTCAGGTAACTGTACGATAACGCTTTCTCTATCATTAGCTGGAGTTTCTCTGAACTCCATTAGAGTTGCAAAGTTAGTACAACATGTTTTCAAACATTCATTCCGTATATGGGACGATGCCATGATTATGCGTCTTCAAAAGATAAAATGGCAAGTTCCCTTGATATGTGTTTAACAAAATAAAAACGATGCAGTTCAGGCGTCTCATACTTAAGATTTTACCCCGCAAGGTGCCCCATTGATGACGTCACTATAGCAACAGCTTCGGCGGGTTGAATCTCGTCGCCATCTTGTCGAACACGGAAATTGGCGAACACGACCTGTCACGTGTACTTTTACGAAATTAACTTCTATTTCGATGAATAGACAGCATTTCTGAAAATATTTCCATGTAAAGACAGGATATATGAAGTGAAACTCTTGGTAAGTGTAAACGAACTGAATAGATTGGCCGAATTGACCCGATATTCAAAATCGACATTTTTGCGCGCCATCGGGGTTGCTGTACACCGAGGGGAAATTTAGGACAAAACTACCCGTATCACACTATATCTAAGGTTTTTGTTAATTTCAATAAATTGATGAATAGTTGTTTCGATATTTAATATCTGTGCTAGATCTTGTTTAGCTAATTTATCCCGATCGTTCTGTTTTTGTTGACGAAAATCTTTGTTTACAAATTTTGACAGCTCGTCACATGTTTCAGACAATATTTGTTGTCGACAGAATCACCCAAATTTGTGTCTTTTTTACTTCAAATCTTGTGTAGGAAATGTATAATCGTATGGAGTTGGAACAAATGATTAAATAGATACCAAACTCGCACTTTAAAAAGCAGAACTTGAAGTAAAAAACGTGCTTTGTCTGGTTTGAATATGAATCGGGGGTTCAAAAATTTTCAAGCATATCAACTTACTATACTCATCTATAGTAATTTTGTTAAACCATTTCTGATAAAACTTATATACATACCTCTCTAAATACATGACTCTTTGTTTTTTTCCTATATTTCGTGGAGTTTTGAGAAATGATGATTGTGTATCTTGCTGAAAGATGTATCACAGTGTGATTAAAATCTGCCAAGCAGTCTTAATTAATAGTATTAGGTATGTGCACCTTGTAAAATTGTTGTCAGTTAATGCATATTTTGTAAAAACACCCATCAATGAATGTGTATTTACAGCCTATCCATATTGAAAGTTGAAGGAAGATGAACCAACATAATTTTCAGTTCAGTTTTTACACTTGCAAAGTAGCACGCATAGGCAGAAGTCTCGCATATTTCATAAAACATGCATGTAGTTTTCTTCTTCCGGTATCGATGCAGGGCCAAATAAATGACATTGTCGCATCGTGACTTTTTGCAAGTAAATGAGCTTAAATTTGAACCTTCTGTGTTTAAAAGCCTTCATTCATATCTATTTGCAAAAATGCATAATATTGCCTTTACATTTTTGGTAAAATCATAAAAATGATCTAATTGATATTAACAATAACAGTTTGGCTTTAAGATCTATTTTGTTTTTCCCTATTGTTATTTGCTGTTGTATCATTCAACAAACAAATAGTCCAGTGTAGACACATTGAGAGGGCTAAGAAGCTTTCCTACAGAGGTGAAGGCCCAGGGTTTGATTCCTGACTACTCCCATTGCGGTGTGTCCTTGGGCAAGGCACTTTAAAAAATTCTTTATCAGGATTGCCTCAGTAGACCTAGCTGTGAATGGGTACCAGCAAATTGCTGGGGATAAGGTATAATTGGTTTTAACTGTTCTTAAAAAAGGGTCGCTCAAAAGCTCTACAGAGCTTATGTTCGATGTTTCACAAAGCGACGGTAAACAAAATTTACCTCTTCCAGCAATATTCATGGATCGACTTTGTTCTTTAATAATACTGAGCAGTGTTCTACGAAACTTTGAAGTTCAGGTGTTGCAAGATCTGGACACTTTATTAACTTTAAACAGTAGCTAATATTGTATGAATATATGATACGGTACAGAGCACATAATCAGGTTGAAAATACAGAATGGTTACATGATGGGTAGCAAGATCAATATAAAAATTTAAGTTTCAGAACTGTCAGTGAGGATGGAAATAGATGTTTTAGAATGGATTGCCAAAATTTTTCACAGTGACATATTGAAATAGAAGGAACCATTCCCAGACACCTTGTTGTACTTGCAAAAAGATTTTGAATTAGTTTGAATAGATTTAAACTACTGTTGAGGATCTTGTTTACATGCTAAATGTTGCTTCCATTGTGTGGTAAAGTAATTCACCATCAATCCAAAGATTTGGGCTCTTGAAATTTCATTGTGCTCTTGCATGTTTTCTGTCCAAAAGAGATGCCTGTACTTTTTCTGTAGAGGACTGAGGGCTTCATTTATATTGTTGCTTTTCATTGAGCATGCAAAAAGAACCATGGGGTCTATATTTACTAAAAGCTACTGGGTATTGCATCTGGATCCCAAGTCTTCAACATATCTACCAGTAACCTATCAGATGGCTGCTAGTTAGACCTAGGTGTCTCATGGAGCATTGTCAGTGAGAAAGATAAAAATAGAAATATAGTTCATTTCATCCAGAAGAACTAGAAATTTTGACTCTGGTACTTCCCAAACAATTACCTCGCAGATATCTATCAGTTTAAATCAGCGGTAATTTGGAGTTGCTGTAATACCGTACAAAATAACTTATGAACTTGAACGTCTTGAAGCTGTTAAAATATTATATACATGCAAACATTTTATCCCTAAAGACATCAGCACAGGTCTATTGAAATCCAGTTCTAGGAATTACAAAATGCTTCCCTCTTTTCATGAGGTAAAATGCAGTATCCTAGACTACAGTGCATCTTCGGGGGGAGTGGGGGGTGGGGAGTAACTGTATAAAACAGCCTAACTCAAAGCTAAATGTTACACCTGAAATGCATGCCGAGTTTTGTTCTCTGTAGCTATTTTTTCACAAATGCTATATTATGTGCGCCATACTAAAATTGCAGTAAGGCCTGTTAGGGCTATCATTGGGTCTACTCGCAATCAAAAAGGCATATTTACTTATGAACAACAATTTTTAACATAAAACAACATCATTTCTCGTTGTATATTGTCATATGTAACTTCTATAATGTGTATCTATGTGTGAAAATGAGAGTTGCTGAAAATAAAAATTCCATTCACATTCAGAGAATATACAAATGCAGAGTTCAAGGGATTTGCTAGTCTAACAACTGGAGTTTGTTCAAAAGTAATATTCTTTTGAAGACAATACTGAAACAATTCAAAGGTAGCTTCAAAGAACTGTAGTTTGCCCCATTGCAACTTGATGGGCCCAAAACCATAGAAAACTTCTATGCAGAATAGTTAATTGCTGAAGTATTTTTTTTTTCACAAATCAAGTCAATATCTTGCTTTTTATTGCAAACAATATTACAGACTGTGTATCAGTGATTAAGAAGGAAATCTATCCTACAATTTGACTTAATGTAGAATTGTTTACAGTTTGTACTACATTTATTGCAAGTATTTCTAAACAAGGGAGCTTACTGCATTAATCACAACTGGTCACAGAAGGGAGATAAGTGCCTATATGCAGTGAAACTTCTTGCTGCGGAAAATTGAACTGCTTCAATTTATAAAGTTGTAAATAAACAATTCAAAATAGTTCTTGATTGTTTGCAAAATTTTTACTTTGAAGTTGTCATATAATATTATGATAATTATAAAATGTTTTTTTGTTTTGTTTTTAAAAATGTCTTTGATTATTTATTTGTTGTTGTTATTTAGTTTAAATGTTTTTTTCTCATTGGAAAGTGCTATAATGCATTTTAATTTCCATATTTGCTGTGCACTTGTTTCTGTTGTGTTCTGTAAGCACATATGTTATAAGTTCATGTGCTACTGGTGGAAACATTTAATGGAACCTTTTTGCATAAGAACATAATTATGTAAATTACTTGTTTAATTACCTGTCTTTTATAAAAATGAAATAATGTTTGTTTTTGTATTTTTTTTGTTCCTTCTCATAAACACTTAGAATTGGTAAGTCAAACTCGACTGAGCAACTATATTCTTTTAATTCTATTTTGGTATTATTTTTTTGCAATAATTCAAGGGAAGTAATTGTTGTCACTTTTTTGAAATTCGTAGCCTAGCTGCAGCCTCTTTCCCAGCCTCCTGGATATGACCTAGATTTTCTTTACTTACTGCTGCTCATCATTACATATGACTAGACAGATAGTCTGCTGCAAATTTGTTACAAGGCATCTGATTGGTTAGAGAATGATGCATGACCTCAGGGTCATAATTATTGGACCAATTATGGAGTCAGAGACGTTTAGTTGTCAAGCTGGTTATGAAATCATGCTATTATCTTCTGTTTAACAGTAGGCTGCATTTCATGCCTGCTTAACTGTCAAGTACCTTTTTCCTATATAGTACACTTCAGAAATTGGAAATTGATTGCTTAACTCTAGTCTTACAAATTGAGTTACATTCTCCACTTGGGTGAAATTGACACTGCATTCTTTACGTTGATCACCACGATCAAATAAGTAAATGATATATGTATTTGAATGTGCAGATATTTCTTTATCAGAAGGCTGTGGAAGTACTTTAAAACTTGATGTGTGTGGATATGTTTTATAAAAAATGCATCTCATGATTATACTTGTTGAAAAGTGTGGGTACATGTCGTCTGCATAGCTTTTGGAGATAATTTTCTTTTTGTACAAAAACTGAAAATCTTCGGAGTGCTTGATAAGTGATGTTTAACAATAAGTTAACTGTCAACGTTTTTCGATGAAAAATGTCATTCATGTGATCTTACAGCTGGCTGAACACGTGGAGAAAACTCACTTTTACTTACGTTTTACAGGTGAAAAATGACATATACGTTTTAAACTGAATATGTGACTGTAGGTGACACATAGGTGTTACTGGATCGTCAAACAGTGAAAGAATTTTCCCTGAGGGATGTTATCTGTCTTGGTGTAGTTTTGAATTAAATTAGTGGGAAATAGCTGTGGTTTAAATAAGGATTGATGTGGATCTAGGATAATTATGTTGTCGCAAGATAAGTCGTTACACATGGGAGAAGGATAATGTGTCTATAACTGGCTAGAAATTCTCACGATTCTACTGATAATTATCAAAAGTTTGATCACCATTTTAAATGTTTTGTTTTTGTATCTGGTGACATTTTTGATGAAAGAGGTCATATGACTTTCTCCGATTGTGTTTGGCTTAATATATATGCGTATATACATGGATTGTAGACCAATTAACAGCATTTGTGGATATTCATTCTGAATTGGATTAAATTATTCATGACTATGTAGCAGATGTTGGTAGTTGGTACCCTAATTCATTCACAGTGTGATGTGGAGATAATAGTGTTGTGTTATTAACAATCTTCTGTGTTTTAGAAAGGATTGGCTTTCAGTTTGACAAGTCGTTAGATACGACTGTTTCACGATGATGTATATATCATGTATATCGTGATAGGTCTTTATTCATCGGACCTATTTCTGTCTATTGCTTTATACATATTCTATAATTAGAAACAGACTGCCTCCATTTGTGTTGATATGCTGCAATTCTATTCTGAAAGTGTCAGGGTAACAGAAATTCTTCATTTCCAACCTTTGTACACTTTGGAATTTGTCTGATGTACTTTTCGTTCTCAAAATTGTTGTATATAAAAAGAATCGCAAAAAGATAATAATATTCTGGATTCGGCAGACATTTCAACAGAGAACAATCAGCTGACTGGGGTCAAGGAGTTCAACTGAGGCAGCGTCTAGAGATGTACTTTTAGAATACCACAGGCAACATTCCATGTTAGTGAAAAAACAATAATAAAGTAAAGCAATAAAAGTATACTTACCTCATAGATGAAAAGTGGTTGAGTAATGTTTTGTGAATCTTGTGACAACAAAATGTAAACAAGTATTTTTGGGAAAATGAGAAAAGCTAGATCTGAATCACCATATGGATAAATTGCGTAATATTCTTAGTGTTTGTCTGGAGATATAAAAAAACAACACATCTTCAAATTTATTAGGTTTCGGGAGGCAACATAGATGTCTGGTGTGAGGCATCTTTGTTTAAAGAAGACAGGAAGTAACTCAATTGTTAAATTTCATGAATCATACAGGAAACTTGAATTTTTTCTGTTTTGTTTAAATTTCAGTATGTTATCATAAAGTGCATCCCCCTTTTTGTGCAGAGGAAATTACCTTGTGGTTTCTTGAGACGGAAAAGATTATTGCATTTAAAGGAAATTTAATAGCATAACAGTTGATTTTTCAGTGAAATAACTGGATTAGATCTAGCCAATTTGAACTTGAAAGTGAAACAATTGTGTTTTGGATTTAAATCCCCGGAATTCATTTTGAACATAGTTTTGCCACAAAGGTCAAGGTCACTGTATTACTTTAAGTGTAGAAGTTAATGCAGCCCACCAATGGTGAGTGGTGGGCAGTTGCCTAGCAACGAGATGGTTGATATGGATACCTCTGGTACAGGTGGTGTCAAAGACCCTCTCCCAATCACTGATCGGACTTTGTGGCTCAAACATGAACAAGAGGCTTATAAGCAGACCATGAAGCTGAAACGTTAGTATATTATATTTCTTATTTGTAGGTTTTTAATTACCAGTAAGGAAGTTTGTTACTTTATTTACCAGCCTGTTATTGAAACAAATTGCAATGTACCTGCAAATGTTTTAATTGGAAATGAAATTTGTGATGGTTTCTGTTCTGTAATGTTCCGTAATACAAGTTTAACTTTATATACAGACAGTAACAGTACGCACTGTGTATTTTTATGCTCTAAAAGAGGGAGAGGGATAGGGGCATTATACTGGTATGTATAGTAATTGTACTGCCCATCACTTCAAATACTTCCTGTCTCTGTCATAACTTTTAAACAACTCTGTGGATCCCAATGAAACTTTATACAGTTTATGTAAGCATGATGAGGTGAGATTTGTCATTCATAAGAGTGGTCTGTGCTTCATGGTCATAGGCAGCATAACGTTTTTGTTACCATTTAATTTGTACCAATGTAACTACACACAAGTACCACCCTGTTGTAGGTCAACAGTTAGTCTGGCTATCACTGGGCTTGACTTTAACTCTGCAGTTACTAAGACTTGCCCAAAGGGCAACTTCAGCAATTTTTTTTTACTTGCCTGAACCCAATTTTTGGTTGCCCAAGACTAGTGTAACATGGTGATGTGATGAGATATAACAATACAGTATAGCAACAAAAACAGTAGTACATGATTTTCTGAGAAGTATTTCATGGGATCTTTCATGTATTTCACTTGCCTAACAGGCTACTGAGAATGATTTTTTGCCTGCCCCTGGCAATAGGGCAGTCTGTAAGGTCGAGCCTTGTATCAACTAGATAATCTTTTTTGACTTTTTTAATCATTTTACTTGATCTTTCTTGACTCTGATTACCAACTTTTGAAAGTAAAGGGACATAATTATTCAAAATTTGAAAGGCCCCAGGAGTTATCTCCTGTGAACAAATACAGACTAGTCAACAGTTGGCTAACAGTTAGTCTGACCAACCTTGGTTCATTAACAACAATATACTTGGTCTATCAATGGCACAGCTTGTGTATTACATACATTCATTCACATTGGAGAGATGAGGTCATACTAGATTAGATACAGTGATTACAGAAGTTATTTATGGTCCATAATGTGGTGTGTCCAGCCCAGGCCAGCAGCTGTAATTATGAACAGATGGTGAAGGAATGCAAGTCAGATTGCATTAGTAGTTGACAAGATATAGGATGGTGTGTACTTTAGCTATACATTTTTCAGGTGTCCACAAACATGATTGAATTGTGAAATTCAGGATTTGGACATTGTTTCAGAGTTATCCAGCTCATCAATACAAAAATCATGATTAATACGCTTTTAGTTAAAAAGGCACAATAACAGTCCAGAGAAAAATGGGTGATAACATGTAATTCATTCATGGTACCGCAGAGTGACCAACATTTCATAAATGTGCTTAACAACTTGGCAGTTATGAGTTACATCTACTGGTTTAAGGTCCTTCAGAAGCATAGAATACAAGTGACAACCAAGTAAAACAATATAATAACAGGCTCGATTTGACTCGAGTCTGTCCAAAAAAATGTGCAACACCCTACAGGACCCTTATCTGACACCGGAAATAGCAGCTAGAGTTGAGTGATCAAATAAGCTTAAAGCTCTTTCATCACAATAACATCATTCTTGTCCCAGTTGGCTGCCTGAGTCCAATATCCCTAGACCATTTGTCTGTCCCAGCTGACCACCTAGGTTCAGTACTTCCAGACCATTTGTCTGTCCCAGCTGAAGGTCTGGTTCTAATACATTATAGGTCATTTGTCTTCCATAGCTAACAGCCTGGGCCTATTACTATGAAGACCATTTGTTTTCCATAGCTAACCCTCTGGAAACAATGCCTCTGACTATGTCTGTTCTTGCTACCCACCTGGGTCTAATACCTTCCAGACCACTTGTCTTCCATAGCTAACTGCCTGGGCCCATTACTCTGCAGACCATTTGTCTTCCATAGCTAACTGCCCATGACCTTTACTCTGCAGGCCATTTATCTGTCATGGCTTACCACCTAGGTGCAGTACATTGTGACCATTTGCCTGTCCAGGCTAACTTCCTAGGCCCAGTACCTCCAAACCATTTTGTCTTTTACCCTGCTAAACTCCTGGGTCTGTGATTGTATCCTTTGCATAAAATGTAGCTTGTGCATCACCTTCAATGTTCCCTGATCTAACAATGTTATGCCAGACATATCAGACTGATATTATTTGATGTATACAGTATTGTATATCTGGGTAGGTATGAGAAGAATTCTAATAATTGGGGCATCCTGGTTAAGATACTGCATATGTTGACTGCTATCTGGTGTCAGTTTCATATCTTGTGTTATATCCACCAGTATGTATTTCATTTGCCTATGTGAAGGAAAATTTCTTGGTAACATAATATTATGTCCATTTCTGTAAAATTAGACAGGAGAGATTCTTGTACGAGCATGCCATAGTGGCAGAATATCAAACAGAAGTTCTTTGAAGCTTCAACCAAACCTAAAAGATAAAAAATAGAGAGGTTGCTATGTCAAACCTGTTCTGGAATTGTTAGCAAATTTATGATAAAACTGTCCTCTAAAAATTTAATTGAGTTGCTTCTTACATGATTTAAAAAAAAAAAAAAAAAAAAAAAAAAAGTATAATTCTGTCATACCCCAGGTTCCCGACTTGCTGGAAGACAGCTGGATTTTAGTAAATGTTTTTATAAAAATAAGATTTCAAAGCATAATATTATTTGTCAATGAGTTTAAGGATGTATTGGTGATATTTATTACTATTTAAAAGTATGTACATATGGTTAATCATCCCCATTTATTTATTAATGTGTTGCCAAGTTGTAGTTTATTTAAGATATTTTTTAAGTGAATTTGATTCGGTTGTTATGCCATTTTCTACAGTATTTCAAACACGTAAAGGCAGTCAGTGTTCGCAGATTTCATATCAGCACAGAATGATGTGGATTCAAAGTTATAAGAGAGCTTGGAGACAAGTCTGGTAGAGCTGCACAGTCATTGGTCAATTTCGAATTTCTGCTCAGAAACAACCAATCAGAAGTTTGAGATTTGTGGCTCGTCTTCAATGTCAGTGTTATACTCGTATTATAACCTTTGACACTGTTCTCTAGAAGTAACTGACGACTTCTCTGTATAGGGTAAAGGAGAGGTGGGACTTCTCTGTATAGGGAAAAGGAGAGGTGGCGGACAAGCGGATTTAGGGGGATATTGTTTTCTGTTGAGTTGAAAATCTCCAAGAATTTATATAGGCCAGGTTTCATCAGAATTCGTTACAAACCGTAGAGAATCTCAATTTCAAGCTGGTGGAATGCTGATAATGCAACATTTATGAAAATGAGTGAAACAGAAGCCTTGTTTTCCTTCCATTCAGTTTAATTTACATCATTTGTATTCAGGATCTTTCCTGTCCTTATCTAAAGTTCTGTTATTTCAATGTGAAAATGGTAAATTACTCTCTAAAAAACAAAAGAGCTGCCTTATTATGTGAGTGCAAAATCTGTTTTCGAAAATACAACATTTTTAAGATTCAAATGGTCTCTGCAGGAATGATACGTGGACCATTGAACTTTGACTGCTTTCCATTTTCATCTGCATGCTATTTTATTATGTACAAGATAATTCGATTCATTTGCAGCCTTTCAAAATTCTTTATAATCATGCAATTTTGTCCAGGTGCCTCAGTTCTGTGATACTAAATGAATTGATATAAAAGTTATAAGTAATTTGAAAAGTAATATATTTGAAAAGAAACAAGAAAAAAGGGGTTAACAAGTTCATAGCAAAACCAAAACTGAGCCTGCAGAAGGATTTGGTTAGAAACATGACTTAAGTATTACCAAGCATTACTTTCCCCTCAACCATCCCTATTCGTTTCGTTTTATAACTTGTTAAACTACACCATGAAAATACACCATGAAAATTCATAAATTTTCATGGTGTAGTTTAACATGTTATAAAACGAAACGTATGAAAACACTATTAGGTTAATTGACCATTAAATGCAACTGATATTCCGATGACAAACGGCACTAAGTCCAACAAAACTAACAAAACGCGGAGTCTGAACAAGTAGCGGCATAAAAAGCCCATCCAAGTCTCGGTGGAATAATTTAATTAAACAATGGGATGACAGTTGGTATAAGTATGTAGAGATGGTGAGATGGGATTATTTTCTGGGTAATTGTCACACAGTTTTATGAATGAACTGTTCAGAATAGCTTGATGACATCACCCTGTGCAATTAAAGTTCCCATGAGACTGCTGAAAGGATCTGTTAATGAAAATGGAAGATAAAATGCTGGAATGTCATGTGAAAATTTACTGAATCTGATCAAACTTCACAAGGGATATTTTTTCCAAATGAGTTTCAGTATTGCAACTTTAGTATAGATACTTGTGTAGCAGCAACAACAATTACTGTATAATTGTTACTTTATACGGTTCATGTAACCATTTCTCTTTGTAGTCTGTAATGAATCAGTAAAATTAATTATCTTCGTTATAACTATCCTCAAATAAAAGCTCTCTCCGTTTGCTTTCGAAAAAAAGAATCTTGATCAAAAGTAAACATAGCTCGGAGCATCCTGTCTCTTACCGCCTGAAAATTACCAAGTTATTATAGATACGACAAGAAGTCGGAAAGTAAACGGAGAAAATTTATTAAGTTACTGTTGTAGGTCTAGACCAATTGATTTTTTGTCAAGCAAATAGCTGTGTTTAACTGGTATATAGATGTATTGGTCTGCCACTAGAGATGATTTACGGGAAGGAAATGGCCAGTGTTGGAAGCTACTTACGGTAATAGTGTGTCTTACCGCTTCTATCTGGTTGAGAAAGGAAAAATACTCGAGTTTCTTGAAAGATGAAAATTTAAGAATCCAGTTTTATTTGGTCGGGTTAAAAAATTAACTGTAAACAGTATTAACTGAAGCAAAGGTCAGTGCTTGTTGCATGAAGAAGTCCAAGCACATGAAGAAGTCTAGAAGTCATGTCATGTGGAGAAGCTGCAAGATATTGTTCAAGTTTTTGTGTTGTAAACACTAAAATGGTCTGTTTCAATTCAATAAAGACTTTGAAAAAACCTTTCACTTAATGTCAGGAAAGGAGATACATGTAGATGTAAAGAAAAAAAGATTTTAGAAGATTATAAGATGATGGAAGTACATTTTCACTGTTTAAAATGCTGTAGGAGGTACTCACAAATGAAAATTGTACTAAAACTAGGACAAAGATTATTTAAATGTCTCAATTTATTTAAAAAAGAATGTACATTTGCAAATGTAACTTGTTTGGTTTGACTTGGCAGTTGAGGTATTTCTGCATGACTAATATGACACAAGTCTAGACCTTGTGTCTGGTAACTTACATAGGCTGACCTTCCCCTTATTTACAGTTTGTTACTTTCACTTCTTGTCAAATTAGTTTAAAACTGATGTTCAGGTCTGTTTTATACAGTTTTCGGTGAATGGACACTGGGCCATTATTAAGTGAGGAAAAATCCCATCATAGCATTTAAAATAACGGGGAAATTGTGTTATAAAAGTAGTATTTTTCTGATGTAATTTTTGCAATGTAGGAGAAAATGACTTAAGAGCCTTGTTTAGTGTTTAAAAGTAAATGGTGTAGTTTACGCAACGTCTTGGTGAAGGGAACGGGGCCCAAAAGTCACAGTAAAAAAGCAAAAAGATAATTAGATAAAGAAATTTGATGCGAAAGTACATAGTTTAACTGTCTTTCTGGCCAAGAAGTATTTTTTCAGTCGGCAAATAGTGCTTTTTACCGAATTTCGTGGAATCGGTCTGTGCTCTTGAAAGAAAAAAAAGAGAAGAACACTTTCAAAAAAATAAAAATTCAGGATCTAAATAATAATTAATGTGGCCATTGACTATTTAATAAGGTCATTTAAAAGTTGGGAGGAACACCAATTAAAAATCTTCGTTTCATCACTGGGTAAAGCATAATTAGATTGGAACTTAATTTTTGTTTGTTTGTGGGATTGAGAAGTTGACGAGTAAAGTTGGTGAAAAGCTGAATGAAATTTAAATGTACTTTCAGTGTAGTGATCTGCGGTTGGCATAAACGCTGTCAGAAATGATGCATCTAGTTGATACATCTAGTCCTGTTTCTGTCTATTCTGATGTCTGCCAATTTTGAAGAGGATTTCATGAATATTATTATTTGAAGAGTCTGATCATTTCATAGATTTGTAAATTAAGTCAGTGTTGGAGAAATTTTGTCATGTCTGAGCAATTCTGTTTCTACGCAGAATTGTTGCTTAAAGTTCTTAACTTTGTAACCCTTATCATGCTGGACAAGATTGATTCTGCCTTTGCGTCCAGTGTAGATCATGATCTGCACTGTTCGCTGTTCAGTCAGTATCTTTTAGGTAAGCACCCCTTTAAACATTTAATGGTACTGTCCAAATTGAAAGATGGACAAATCCATTATAGAGATGTAGTAGGGTAAGGGTTAAGTATTTGAGGAAATAAATGTCTGTGCTAACTTGAACTAATATAAGTTTGCTGTCTTCAGTATAGAGCGACATTTCTTCTTTGACTAAATACAAATTTGCTCTGATACAGAATCATTGTGCCTAACTGCCACAAGGGCTCAAACAGGTTCAGAGGTTTTTCATCTATCAACCTAAATTTTATAGTTAATATCTCCCTTGAGATCACCTACTATCTGAATGAACATATTTGGTACCAGGTCATTTTGGGTCAGAAAACTAGGTCACTAGGTTGAATCATAGAAAAAACTTGTTTACACTCCAGAGGTCACATTTTCAGCCACATTTTCTACCTAGTCTGCGTATGAAATCTTAGTAAAGTTTGAAACTGGGTCATGTTGGGTCACTTGATCAGACCATAGAAAAACCTTGGTTAACATTTTAGAGACTTCTTGTTTTACCTGGTCAGCATGCAAACTGGTTAGATTAACACTATGAAATCTAGGTCAGATTTGAGTGCGTCATCTGGAGCGAAAAGCTAGTTCACTATGTAATTTCATAATAAAACCTTGTGAACACTGCGGACGCCATGTTATTTACCAGATTTACATGAAACATGGTCACATTGTTTTTCTGCAAGATGTTTAGGCCAGGTTAGAAATTTGGTTATCTTGGAAAAAGATAGATCACTTAAGTTGAATCACTGTTGTTAACAGTACTTTCTACTTGATGTACATAACACCTGGCCAGAATGTTTACCTTTACAGAATCAGGGTCAGTTTTTAAACCGGTTAAGTCACTTGGTTAAATCATAGAATATCCTTTTTACACTGTAGGGAAGATGCCATTTTTGAGCACTTGATCGATATTTCAGCAACAAACCTTGTCTTCTTTATGTAACTATACCCAACAAGGAACAGTACAGCACACTTGGAATGTATTAACAGGTGTTGATTTTGTGCAGGCTTGTTTGTAGACAAAAGGTGTCGGTCACCACTGTAGCAGGAAAATGCCCTGATTTAATATATTTTAAACATATACTATTATGAAAAATAGTTATTTACATTACGATGGACTTTGATCACCTTTTTTTTTCCGACAGTCATATTTGAGCATGTTGTACTTCAGTTTGGTCTTATTCATTGGCACCAGAACCGCAAATGTAGCTTTGGGTGGCCTATTTTATAAGAAATATGCCTTTTTTTCAGTTTATTAAAAAATACCAAAGGAATGGTGCCTTTTTATTTATTACGCCCCTACCCTCTGTTCTTATGTTTTAATATGATATTGAAAGAGTGAGTGTAGCAGCAGTGTCATTGGGCTTTTTAATTTTGACATTTGTATGTAATCCTGCAATATTTGGTTTTATAAAAATTTATAGAAGTGAGTTGTACAATTATTTCTTCCAAAATGAAAAAATTACCTCCCTTATCTTAAATTACAGACTAGTTTGTTGGTTGTTCGTGGGAGGGTAGTTTATGTTGTAACTTGACTGAAAAAATCAACCTATTGATGAATTTATTTTATTAGCCATCTTTGTTTCCTATCCTTACTGATTGTGTGGGCTGTTTTCTCGGAGATGAATATCTAAAAATAACATCTGTTCTAAAAATAAACGATCTATACTTAGTGACATTTACATTCTGTACCATTATTTTTGCCTGGACTGTCAGGTGTTATTTTGACATTTAATATGACTGTAGGCAGGTATGTAAAGTATGACAAAAATTCAATCAACTAGTCCTGCCTCCCGATTCATAAATTGAGTCTCTTCTTTTTTTTTTGCAGTTTATGGTCTCTTTTTACAGAGAATTTATACTTGTATGTGACAAATAAACAGAACTATTTGTTCATTATTACCAGTTTATTCATTTTGATTCACCAGACTAACTGAAATTATTAATCAGAATGAGGAACAAAAAATTGATCCATTGAAGTTTTAACACCTCCAAGTATTACAGTAGTCTACTATTAAATAGACAGTTTTAAACTGTGTGGTGGAGGAACAAATCACTTTAAACTTGTATACCATTTCAAAAATGCTTTGTATTTTACATAAAATTATGTATTCATGAATGGCTTCCTATAAATATGTAAAATATCAGTTATTTACCTGAACTACACAGGTAAATAACAATTTTATCAGATTATGTTTGGTCATCAGCTGTCCCCTCACTGACCCACTGAAGTGTGACCTTCTAAACCCCAGTGGCTATTTGATCACTGGCATACTGTCCACAACATTTTTCATTTTCAGTCACATGACCTGGTTTTTACGCTCTACTGTTCTATTAATAGACGTGCTGCACAGCAACAGCTAGATTAAGATGGGAATACTGTGTTTTGATTGGCTAAGCTTTGGTTCAATGAGAATAATATGCCTGAAGCATATGATAATGAACTAGTCATGTGACCAAAACACAGCTGGAGAAAATTCAAGCATGGCTGACTATATTTCTTATTGAGGTTTGACATATTCATTGTTTTCTTGTCAATTATTGATTGCCTGTGTAAAGTTGGATTTACTGTTGTTTTTGTGATATATTAGGGTGTGAAAGGTTTTGTTAATTAGGCACTTTTCATTCACAATTTAAATGCATACCATTGTTTAAGTATAGTGCAGAGTTAAACCTGTGCAAGATAGGACAGATGGGTTAATTAGTGAATGGAAAGGTCATTAATTCTTGATGACCAATCAGTTAAATAAACATTCATTACTGATTACCTGTCAAATATATGTTCTTCTGATAGTGTTTTTAGCATTTTGGATGTATAAAGGCATTTAATGCTAACTTTATCACCAAGGTGGGAGAATTATTTGAACTATTTATAGAATTTGACAGTTTCATTCATGTTGTGTTACATGTACATACTTGTCAAAATCTGAACTTCCTGCTATGTTTTGAAATTAGGAATATGTTTGATATTTCTGTATAAGAATCAAGTCTTTGATTGGATTTAATAATTTTTGTTGTATTATTTTCTGATTTTATTTTGTTTCCAGTGAAGTTAGTGAAAAACAGTTGACTGGATATTAAACTATATCAGCTCAAGTCAAAATAGTTTAAATGGACTTTGACACTTTTGGATTTTAATCAAGTTCTTCAGATATTTGATGCTGACATTTGAAAGCTGTGCTTGATTTAAATGAATTTTAGTGGAATCTAGTCGATGCTTCACCCTGCTGCTCTGGTGTACCAAACACAAGGTTACCCGGTTGATAGGCAGCAGTGCGAGGCCCTGGTACACTCCATGTGCGGCCTCCATCTGCAAACTGATCCACAAGGTAACAGCAATTCTGTAATCAAACTTTAACCCTTACCCTGCTAAATTTCTATATTGAACTTGTTCATCTTTCAGTTTGGACAGTACCGTTAACTGTTAAAAGGGATGCTTATCAAAAAGATACTGACTGAATGGCGAACAGTGCAGATCACGGTCAGACTGCGTGGATGTGCAGGCTGATCATGATCTACACTGGTCGCAAAGGTAGACTCAATTTTGTCATAAAATTTATCATTTCATTGTCTGATAAATGGAAAGGTTTCCAGTTATGTAATCTGAATATACATTTTTTTTTAAAGAATGAGGTTTGAGTGATTCAACTTCATTTAATTTAGATAGTTATGGTAGATATTAACCTACCCATTGTTGTTCATTGTTTACTTTCTGTAAATGATGACTGTCCGCAACATCCACCCCACCAAGTTTGTTTCTGGAGTAGGGTGAATGATTTTAAGCTGTCATTTGACATGATTTGTATTTTCTCTCTCATTGTAGAAGACTTAATTTACTTTAAGTTGAAATTGAAAATCAAGTTCTTGGCCTCTAGATTGTCCTGTTAATATTAACAAAATACATACAGTCAATTACTCTAAATTACTGCATGAACAAAGAACATGGAAGATGGTACAGAAGTTAAAAAAAAAATAATTATATAGCAGACAACAAGGACAGTCTAGGCTATGTTTAGATTTTGTTGTTTTTTTTCACTGATTTGAAAGGTGACAGACGAAGCAGACATTACAAAAACATATGATTGAGGATTCCAAATGTCAAATAATATTGAAGAAGGCAAGTCAGTAAGTTGAGTAACCTCCATTGTTGCTTTTATTCTGTCAAAAGTGAGGAGAAAATTAATTTTACCTTATTTGGAAAAAAAAACAATTTCAGTAATATACATATTCTAGGAAAGGGAAAGAAAACGATATGAATGAGGAAGGATATTTCTTGTTGAACAGAATGATGCAGAGGAACTTATGTTCTTCTTTTTTTAATCAGTTAATCTTTGGCAGTACCACTTTACCATAATAAACTTTTAATTCAGTTTTTTTTCTAGGTCAAGAAATTGGTCAAATTATATTTATAGAAGCTGTTAAGCTTGCTTGAAAGGTTAAAAAATCAGATTGTTATTTAAATAAAAAAGATGAAAATCATTTTGTATCAAAAACGAATAAATGCATTAATCCAACATTTGTATGAAGGTTTCATTTTCCTAGTTTTGGTTTCAGGTTACTAGGTCAAATTGGATAATTATAGGTCAGTAACAAAAATAGTACTTTGTATCTGATTATCGCCAAATTTATTGAAGTTGAGTAATTAGTATTTAAATGAGCCTCAGGTTATACCTTTAACCAGCTCATGAGCCATTCTACATGATACTGTCTTCCATTTTCAATTTGGAACTAAAAATTACAGAAGAAAATGAACTTTATCTTTGGAACAACTTGCTTGCATTCCTCTGACATTGTTTGATTGCTTTACACTGTTTGGACTGAAAATGAAATGTAACGTTTGACAGGTATTATATGCAGTATTGCCGAGGGGCATGGTATGTCAGTTGAAATAGCTGGCAGAAATGGAAAATGTGGAGATAAACATCACTTAATTATGAAATGTAATGTTGATCGGTGAAAATTTGAAATATGTACAATACTGATATTTGAAACTGAAGAAAAGCAGTTAAATTGGTGTTGTTTGTCTCAAATGCAGTGGTGTTTTCTTGTTTGTTCACTGTTTGGCTTCTACTATTTCCATGGTTGTAGCATTTACATGGCTACACTGCCTTGTGTCATCTTGACATAGTGACACTTCTTGTTAGAAATACCAGTCATCTATTACAATACTTCATATTTTTGTAAGGTTCTGTGTCGTCTTGAAACTTACAAATTTCAGTCACATAATTTCAAGAGATAACTCCAACTTACTTTGAAAGCATCAAAGAATTTGATCCAAATTTGATTTGCACCCTTAACTGACAGTGACCCATTTTCTATTAGTTAAAATTAGTTGTGTACTGATGTCTCCCAGTATCTTTGTGATGGTGAATTACTGATTCAGTGATATTACAGTGAACTACTGTCTACTGTTCTCCACTTTCAAAGTCTTATGGTAACGTAATTTTGTGCTGAAAACTGAATATAGGTAAAGTTAGGGCTATATCCACAGTACTGTTGATGTTGAACGACCTATTTTATTTCTCTCTCTAAATTAGAAATCTAGGTCAAGTTTAGCTAGGTCCTTACATGTCTGAAGCAATATCAATTATTTTGCTTTTATTCGAAAAACAGTGACCCATTCATTCCTGATGTATGACAATTCTATAATTATGAGGAATACTGAGTTGACCTTGGCTTAGACCACGACAATCCGTAAATAGCCAATCGCAAAGCAGACTTGTACCCGTCTATATTTCATATACAACAGTAGCGTTGTATATATATCGGGGGAAACTTGGGCAAAAAACGCGTGAATTTCGTGCCAATTTACCATCTTACAATACAGGCTAACGCCAGAGTTAAATGACCTTGCAATATTCTCACCAGTTATCAATGGGATAAAAAATAAGACTGACTTGGAGGTAAATTCAGTTGACAACGTCTAAATATTAATATTGTAAAAATGCCCCATGTTATAAGATATCAATAAAAATGAATTACAATAAACTATATATTTGTAGTGTAGAACCAACTGGGTATAAACTTAATTTACACATTCACTGAAACGTTTCCAACACTTAGTTGTAACTTTTTATGTTCACTTGTTATAAAAAAGACATGTCAGCACGATCCTTACATTTGCAATCAACTGGATCCAGTTGTTCGAAACTTTAACAGGCGATTGAGTTAACGGTCGATTGACTTTATCAGTAGATTTCGACAGTTTAGAAGACTGAGAAAATCAAATGCACTTGTTAAGGATTATAAACACTAAACCATCTTTACAGTAAAATTAAAACATCATGCTAGTGTTTCCCACCCACCAAGACTAGTATCATAAATAGAAATTTAACAGAAGGGTTAGTTTAACAGCTTAATGCAGTGGTCGTGGGTTCGAGTATCATTGGGGTCACGACCATGACTTTTCATATGACCCCAGTACTAGTTTTCATAGGAAACGGACTCGAGAGTGGTTACAATAAGCTTAAACAGTTAAAGCTTTCATCAAAATCGAGCTAAAACAAATTAGTATAAACCAAACTAAACTAAATTACAGTCCGTTAAAGTTTCGAACAACTTGGCCCAGTTAGAAAGTAAAACAACTATATCATTCTTACAAGAAGGGCGCGATATAGTAAAAGGTATTCGTAGTCCTACGAGCATCTACGCACTAACTATATCCTGATAAACAAAGTAAACAAATAAAAAAAGAACTAACTAAATAAATAAATAAATAACCTGGCTATCTTCTTGAATCAACGAATCAACGCATCTGTCATCGTGTTTAGCCAACATGCAAACTCCTCACAAAAACTAATTGTTCAGCATGCAGTCCAATTTTGAGTATTTTTGAGAAATCCATATTTAACTGTTTAGCATTAAGTTTGTGATTGCAAATGACTCAAAGTGTTGATGAACGTTAAATCTTAGTAAATCCAGTATTTGAGTAAAACTGAATTTATACAAATAACCTGCATTCTTTCATATGCCCTACTGACAATTAAGCGCTAACGGTACAAAGATGATATTACTCTTATAAAAACACATTAATCCTAATTTCTATAGAACGCATGGGAGTGTTTTCAGTAATTGCAGTTTTTATGTCACATGGTCTAAGTCGGATAGACAACTCGTGCTGTTGTCTACGGGATATATACAACTCGCTTTGCTCGTTGTATATATCCCGTAGACAACGGCACGAGTTGTCTCGTTGTATATATCCCGTAGACAACGGCACGAGTTGTCTATCCTATACTTATGTGACCAGTCTGCTAACTTCCCAAGTTGACTATTTGTTGTAACTTCCAACCGGATTATGTCACTGCCTTGGCTGGCTGTTAGATACAGGGTTGACTGTACATTCAGATAAATATGAAGGAAGTGTTTCTCTGTCAAAAAGTAGTCTTGATGTTCCTTCTAGAACAGCCGGACAATCATCAGTTTTTTCTCCTAGAAATATTTACTTGTTTACCAGTAATCTGGCTAACGACAAGATAATCTTTTAAAATTTTAAAGATTTTAATAATTTCTCTTATATATTCTGACCGATCTTTCTTGGCTCTGATTACCAGTGTTTCGAGAAGAAAACACTATATATAGGACATAATTATTCTAAATTTGAATGGCCTCAGGAGTTACCTCCTGCGAACAAAACGCTGTGAACGCAGACTATTGTTTACTTCATGGTCTGGTCTATGACTGCATGTGGGTCAAATTTAAAATTTTAGGTCAAATGTGCTAGAAATTTAAGGTCATTTTGTATCAATATCCCCAAAACCCAAATTTTGTTGTTGGCAGTGAGTACTTACTAATTTTGATGCTTATATAAATAAACTTAAGTTGTTGATTGAGATGGGACTCGTAATTTTTTCATCTGGGACTCATACATATTAGTTTCGAGTCCCACAAAATTTTGTTATTTAGATTTCTAAAAAATTACTATAAAAGTTCACAAGAATTTTTTAACATTTCAATTACATAACATCAGAGTTTTAATTATTTCTTGGGTATTAAACCTAGACTGTTCTGACATTGCAAAAACAACACAAAATATCAACAGGAGATTTTCTTAGCTACATTAAGAGTATTTTGTTACCTAGTTTCTAGGTGCTCCTTGGTGTCTGGTTTATCATCAGAATTCTTGTGCATCTATGATAAATGATAAACCTTGACTGATGTATCATTTAATAAATACTGCTTTGATCTTGAGGTATTTAATGTTGACTAAGGAATGTGAAAAATGTAAAAAGGTTATGTTTTACATGGTATTAATAGAGGCAAAAAAAAAAAAGATGAAATAGGTTTTTTGTGGGACTTTTAAAATATATACAGATCTGTTGAAAAAAAGAACAACTGGCAATTTGTTTTTACTTGGTAAAACTCAGCTTTTTAGGAAAAATAGGGAATAGAAAGAAGTATTTCAAGAGGAATTGTTTATAGAGAAGTGAAGAAAAGTCAGACAGACGTTTATTACATACTTCTGTGTAGGTTTTCCATCTGGTTCTATCTATTTTTATCCCTGTATTGTTGTGTTTCAAGCGTGTTTACTCCACATAATTATGTCGTTCCAAGGTGTGGAACTCAGTTTACAGTCAAACTAAAGTGCTAAAGAACAGATCCATGCAGGCGGGGACAGCTGACTTTAAAGTTTAAAGACTACTGGTTTTGTTTCGAATTTTAACATTTACAGTGTATTTTTACCTTTGCATATAGACCACCTGCCAATAAAGACAATTTTTGTCTGGGGGCTTCCATGGTAGCATGGTTAAAGCCGCTGACTTTGAATCACATGCCCCTCGTCGATGTAGGTTCGAAACCTTGCTTGGGGCCGTTTAAAAAATCATGCGAGGAAGCAATCCAGCTGGTTTACAGAAGGATGGTGGTTCTACAAAAATGTCCATACATTCCTGAAATAGTGGTGGGAGGGGCACTTAGGGTTTTCCTACATGATCTAAACCTTAAAAAGTCACCATATGACCTGAGTTTTGTCAGTGTTACTCCGAACCCAACAACAAAAAAAAAGACAGCTTTGACTAAAAATTTTCCATTACTTTTATAGCAGTTCCACTTGAGTGAAAAATGACAAGCCTTTTTTCTTGGAATATATTTTACTTGCAAGATTGGGCTCCACATCTGGGTATGATACTGACAGATATATGTGTGCACACACAATTTTGCTGAATCCGGTCTATATTTTATAAAAACTCTTGATTGGGCTCGGTCTCAGGGTAACACCAGTCCATTTAAACAGTCTGCACCATTTTGTTATTATTTATAGTTATTGCAAGTGCCCAGACAGTGTACATTGCTGTTTAAAATACATGTTCTTTTTCAAAGTGTAAAACCAAGACTAAGGTACTCTTTTGCATTTAGTGCAAAGTTGGACTAAATGCCTTTCAAATTGATCTATATTTAAGTTCTATTATATTTGTCTAATGTGTATTTAAATGCCGCCAATGTGTTATGGCATACTTCCACATGTACTAGGTGATCGCCAGTTGACTACCCATGATTCTTTTGTTTACATTTAGAATGTATGAAAAATCACAGGGACTGAGAAATCAATGGAAAATTAAAAATTTTACCACTTAACGCAATTTGACATTAAAAAAAAATGGTTGTGACCTCAGTTTTATGCAGTGGAATGCGGGTTCATGGGAGTAATTGAGCTTCGTATTAACCTTTATTGGATTTATTGAAAGCATATTTTCCAAGATAGGTTTAAACTTGCATGTTAAGTCTTGATATAAAGAATTTGAAAGTTCATTTTCTTGGAAGTTTGGATTTCATTTACATGAGGATACCTGCAATGGGCAGTTTTCAGGAATAATGAGGTTATTATATTTTAATTTTGTATCTGATTAGGTGCAGAAAATTTTTAAACTTTGTTTAATGCTCGGAGATCTTTAAAAGTATTTTTGCTTAATATAAATTTGTTGTTTGTAAAGTTCAATTACATAAGTTACTTTATGTTTAACTGACCATTTAATCAGGAGTGTTATTTTTCATGAAAAAGTGCAGCAAATTGAGCTGCAAAAAAAAGCATGTGCACTAAAATTAGCAAGAAAATCGATCTTGACATTTACATGCATAAACATTCTCTTAAAAACCTTCTTTGATGTATGTTTGTGAATGATTTTTGTCTCAATAGGGATTTTGTTTGATCACATTGCAGTCCATTAGTGGCTCTGGCTGTGAGAAAAGTTTTTTGGTCTATTAATAACCATAACATACTGTAATATCCAGGTAGCAGTCAACCATACCATACTGTGATATCCGGGTAAGCAAATCGAACTAAATAAAAATGGAGGGAGAGAGTGGATTTATGAATGAACTTGTATCAGGCCAATCAGCTGATCGGTTGGCTATCAACTTGTCTGATCATGCTGATGTAAATTTGTCAGATCAGTTTTATCAGTAAATCCTGATAACATTATATATAGCCAGGCTTTATACCTGTGTCTAAAGCTATGTATATATATTTATTATTACATAGATAATGTTTGGCCCAGTTCATTTTGTTACTGGGTGGTTTTATAAATGAGACAATAAAGTCAACTTAGTAAGATTATGTCCATATAGTTACGTACATGTACAAATTAAAGCAGGGAAAAGTAACGAAATTATGGTAATTTTATAGTCAAATCAAAAAGTAAAACTGTTATTGTGAAGTTTGTTGAGTTCAGATCACATAGTTGTCACCATCATAGCCTAGTATTGAATTCTCTAATTTTGGAGAAGCCATCCATTATCTTGTTCTTCTGTGAAAGTATATAGGAACTCATTTTTACCTGATATTGATGCTAAAAAAGAGCTTTTTTCTCCCCAGATTTGTAATGCTGCCGATTCTGCTAGGTACTTGCTGTAGCTATACATGTATGGAATAAAATCAGTGACAAAAAATTATTCCTTGGAGGTATACATCCTTAGTGAAGAAGACCTGAAATTACTATGTAAAAAATTTTCCTGGTCAGGCAAAGGCAGTGTCTAAATGAGGCATTTGCCTATTCAATAGTGATGGGCAAATCGGTTAGATTTGCCAACCGATTAATTGGCATAATCGGACAAGCCAACCGATACGATTAATCGGATATAATCGGATAATCGGTTACTCTAGTTGCATATCTATAAGTTCACCTCACAGTGTATGTTTTATGTCATTACTTAAGAAATAAACTACACAGGCATCAAATATCTTATTTCTATTTTACCCCTTCATAAACATAAGTAAGTTAACAGCATAAATTTAAAAAATAAAATAATTGTGAAGTAGGGTTGGATATCGTTAAGGACGAAGCGGTCCGATACCGATACCGATACCAACGAAACGATACGGTATTTTTAACGATACCGATACCGATACCAAGCTTTGAAGTACATCACATAAGTAATGATTTGGTTAGTATTAAATACACCCTTTTAAGTAGTTATACAGGAAAATTTGCTTTGATATATAAACATTTTAAGTCTGTTAATTTGGTGTTGTCCTAGAACTATGAGAGAGTAAAAAAAATAAACATATCTTACAAACTAGTTTTCCAAAATAAAAAGAAACAGAGTAGATACGTCGCTCACTGTGCAATTTAAATCTAGGACTCACTGGCTGTGGTAATGCTTGCTCAGCACTGACGAGAACTGTTAAATTCATCACTTACTAAAATAACCCTCAAAACGCTTGAAACAACCAACAATAACGTATTTCTATTAGTTCGCGAAAACCGATGACTTGTTTACGTAGGTTATAGCTTAGTTTCGTAACTTTTTATTCAAATCATTTTTGTTTTCATTTGTT
The DNA here is from genome assembly GCF_021730395.1 of Mercenaria mercenaria. NCBI lineage: Eukaryota > Metazoa > Mollusca > Bivalvia > Venerida > Veneridae > Mercenaria > Mercenaria mercenaria. The sequence continues at coordinate 43,074,362 of NC_069370.1, forward strand.
TTGATAGAATATGACAAACAGCAAAAAATGTCGTATATTTTGCAATTGAGTATGATTTACTTAGTTTAAAACGGTAGGAAAAGATGTTTTTATAATAATATTTAGCATACGAAATTATTCGCAAGGCCAGCTCTCCATGTTACTCGGAGCGGTGTCACAGTAAACAATATCGATCGCGTTATTGCTGTGTTTCAAATACTGTTTGCTTATTTTCTGCTTTCTTTTGCCGCGGATTTGGTAATTATTTTGTTTATTTACTTTTATGGAAATACCGAAATCGGAACCGGTTCTTTACGAAACGGTATATACCGGTACTTTTCGAAGTGATTATTCGGTACAGTACCGATACCGGGAACCGGTATCCAACCCTATTGTGAAGATAGTAAACTCAGGGGTGGCTCTGGGTATTTTTTAGCTGTCGCCAACACTTTCGCCATTTGGCAAAAGTTGGAGCCAAAGAGGAGCCACTGGAGTCAACATTGGTGCCGGTGCCAAAAGAAGATTAGAAACTTTGAAAGATAATTTCACCTGCATTATAAACTACAAGAACAAAAACAATTAAATACTAAAATTCAACTTCATTTATTTTAGTTTGATTTTCAAAACTACAAAAGTAACAAAACAAATAGAATAAAAAGCACAGTTTAAAAAATTATTTTTGTAAAACGAGTGTTTTACAAGTTATTTTAATCATTTCTAAGTAAAGTAAAAACCGCGCTTTGGAAAAAAGCCCCTTTAAATTTTCATCCGAAATTTCCGCGTCCGAAACTCGTAAATTTATCAAGTGCACGATCGGACGCAGTGGAAGTTTTCGTGCATGTTTGGATTCTTTTGCTTTTAAAATGCCCGATTCTTGCATCAACTTGTTCAGATTTATAAATTTATTCGATTTATTTATTAATGTTTTCAAAAACAATACCAAACTTCTCGATATTTCTACAAATATTTTACAGCAGTTCAGACGTACGCGGAATCGGTTCCCGGGTAATTCATTTATAGAAATTGGCCGTGTTTGAAATAAATTTGGATGCAATTTATAATAAAATCAATAAATAACATAAGACTGATACATTAAGATCATGCAGAAGAAGGTTCAAGTCTGCACTCGATAAAATTATCGGCTTTTTCACGCCAATTGAAAATTTTCAAAATGGCGGCGGCTTACGATATTTATAAACGACGCTACGATTGGTTGAAGTTTGACAGGCGAGTAGGCGGAGTTAACCAAGGATATATCGATAACTGACATCTGTTTTACAACTTTAATTGATTAAACAAACAGATTACATCTCGGCGATTCGGATTAAGCCCGCAGGCGATAATTGACTACACAGTGACTATGTAGGATGATCCTTGGTGTCAGTAAAAAAAAAATTGTCTCGGCCCGATCTTTGCTTTGTTGTCGCCAGAAACTTTCGCCAACTGATCTAAACTAGCGCCAGAATTTGTAAATCGGCGCATTTGGCGCCATTGGCGACCGACAGCGCGACCCCTGTAAACTTCAAATCGGGTACCGGTCTCAATTTCACCAGAGACTCTTATCCATTGATATATTGTGTTATCAAATTAAAATCATATGGAGCAAAAATAAAAGTATTAACGACTGGAATGATTTCAATCCCACAAAATCAAAAATTGAAAATACCTTAGCTAATATGCTTGCCTAAGTCTAACAGCATGCTATGCATACTGCCATACTAATGTCAAGAGTTTAGATTGATGCTTTTCCAAGCTTAATTTTGTAAAAGCCATATATCTTTCAAAATCTGGGTGATCACAGATGAACTCAATTTCTTTCGAGACTTTGGAGGAAGCCATTTTTACGTAGAGTAGTTTCCCTTGGCGTATTTGCCCCAAAGAACAGTAAGTACCAGAAAGAAAAAGGTCAGAAACAACAAAATTTTCCGTTTGGGGTGCCAAGTAATTAATCGGCCAGGGAAAGGTGAAGTCGGCGATCGCGGTCATGAATGCAACGCCGACGATTATTCGATTGTCGCCCCATCACTACTATTCAAGCTCTGTAAAAAAGAGAGTTTATTAATTTATTCCACTAGGCTATCAGCCCATCATGGCATAACAAGCATACACACATATATGACAAACAGTGAAAACATACATATAATTATGCCGTGTTCTATATCATGTATTCAGTATTATGTCATAAAAAGTGAGTTATTAAAAGGGTAATACTATAATTTTGAAGACAGTTATTCAGCTGGCATATTTCACCGACAGACAAGTATACTGTTGTAACACAAGTTACAGAACCCTTGTTTCTCTAAATAACTTCTATTAACCATTTTGTTATATTCTTTTGCAGGCCAGCTGTCGAAAGGTCGCCATGTTCCGATGGTTTACGGGCGACTGAGTGACGCGGATCAGTTTGTCATAATGGCGGACACGCTGCAACAGCAGCAGCAAGAAATGGCGGCCATGCAAAACCGAATACCGACAACGTTCCGCGATGCTACTGCCGCACCCCTACGCAAACTCAGTGTGGACCTCATTAAAACCTACAAGCATATAAATGAGGTATACTTATTTTCTAATTTCTGTATAAAGTTCAGTGATCTGTTGATAATAATAACAAATAAAGATTGTCTGCTGCAGAAATGATCTATTTATAGTAACAAAGTTCTGTCTGAAACAGAAATTTAGCTATAAATAGTAACAGAGGTAGGTTTTTTTTTTTCTACATTATTAGAGGAGGAATGGATGTTCTATACGAAGAAGCAGTCATAAATGGTAGGGTACCTCTAACAAATCATTACCTAGACTAATTTTCAAATTGGTATTAAATTCTTTGGACTTGATATGGAAGTTTCATCTGCTTGTCATTAGATAAAGAAAAATATGCAACTATGGTTAGGAAATATATTTTGATGAATGTTGACTTTGTTAAGGAGGTGACAGCGTTTTCTAAGAAGATAAGAGCCTGTAGGTGGTTTTCCAAGAATTTTAAAGCACATTCTTGATTTTACATTTAAGATAAATATATGTATTTTGTGGTTTCTAAGTGAACATTTAAGCCATTTGTTAGATTCTTTCATATTTATATGCTTTAGACAATTTAGATGCTTTTGAAATTGTTTATTTCATGAGTGCCATCATTTTTGCTGGAAATGAGGCACTGAAGATATAAGAGAGTATCAATCTCCATGAAACCTGTGAGTTTGAGACCTGTGTAAGTTATGGTTGCGGGTAATCCTTAGATGCAGGTCTTCGCTTACGGTGGGTGATAGGAAGAAAAACATTAAAAGATGACTTTACAATCTTGCTAAAGTACATGTATTTCTAGATATATTCAAAAACAGGTTTGTCTTATCCATTTTAGCCACAGATTCAGACAGTACTGAGGTTTTTCTGTTACTTAAATTTCTGTGAATACTCCAGTTGATATGGAGCATTTGAAGGAATTGGGTCGAAATTGATTTTCGCCTGCATTATCTTTCTGAATGTGCATGAAAAACACATAGTTATGTTGTTAGATTGGATGATATTTGTTCTTTTGTGGGATGTATAGAAGCAGTGAATGCAAATTTTGATATATTAGCTCGAACATTCTCTGTGATGTGCATTGCCTGAGGTCGAGTTCCTTTATTTATTCAAATTCTGATTGTCATGTAGTATATTTTCATAGGTCAAAGACATCTGGAGACTTTTGTCAGCACTTCATTAAGCCTTAGAAAGCCTGCATGATTCCAGCTGATCTGCAGTCAATGGAAGATTGTTAGATCTGTTAGTGATATATTATTACCAGTCATGCAAATATCAGACCACTTGTAGGTCATGTTGACATGCTAGCTATGGTGCTGATTTTGTTGGTGTTAAGTTAACTGAGTACGAAGAATGCAATATTTGTGCTATAGAGGTTGCAGGTCCGGTCACAGATCGAATAGAATCTCGGATTCATGTGAGGAAGATTTCAGTGTTTACGGCGGATACAGAATGTAGGAACAGTGACCTCTGTTACTTAATTGACGCAGTATTGAACCTAGCGTAAAGCCCAAAATTAGCAGAAAACTTATTTTAGCCTTTCATGGGAGAAGTAAAAAGCATTTTATAAGAATAGCAAAGAAACAAGTATTTTTACAGTTTGTTCAGTTCTAACGTCCCATTCCAGCCGATTAGCTGGCCCAGTGTGATCAATATATTTGTCTAGTGTATTTTTAAGTGAATGGTTGCTATGGTAATGGGACTGTAGACTGGGTTTTCTGTCTGTAGCCTGGTGTCCAGATACAACAATACTATAGGGTATAGCACTTCAGACATAGACATAATTCTCATAAATATTTATAGCTCCAGGATATATAAGGACAGTATCAAAATTGGGAAGTTGCATGTTATATAATGTTCCAACCTCCTCTCTGGGATTGGTATAATACGTTCAGGACTGGTCGTTTCATGTCATCTGATTTTGTATTTCAAAAATTGTAAAGTTTCGCAACACAGAGAAAGTACAGACCTAACAAAACAGCCATTGATTAGAGATGTAAGACACTGCGGTTATCCTCAGAGTTCCGTGGGTTTCCTCAGAATATTACAGGTTTCATCTTCACACTGTTGCATTCTTTGGAGATATGACTTAATACCATGTCCGGTATAGTAGAGCTTTCGGCTCTGAACAGGGCTGGTCTGTCTGCTATGCGTGAAAACAGCTTCTGAAATTATAAACAAGTAAAAATAGGAATAGAATGACATCCTACGGCTGTTAGAAGAACTGTGTCTATATCTGTCGTAGTTTTGGGCTTCCAAATTTTATTTTTTTTTTTCCGTAAATAGTTATGAAATTCTGTTTGTCATATTTCAGTATTTGTTGTGAATTTTAAATATTGTTGAGGTAAAAATAATGTATTTTGACGATAAGTTCACTGTTGAACACTCAGTATGGTAAGATGGTGAGCAAAATGCTCAAGTTGCCAAGAATTTTTAGGGTTCAAAGCTTAGAAAATATAAGGAAGTCCCAATGCTTGAGCAGCCGATGCTCGAGCGAGCAGTATGTCACTGCATTTTCTACTACAAAGTAATTTGAAACACTGAAGTGTTGCAAAAAATAAAAGTGTTGTACAATAAAGTGTTGTACAAAACATGTTCTACTGTGCCAGGAATGCCTCGCCTTTGTATTTTCTTATTGTGGTAAGCAGCCTCTATTGACACAGGAAGTCAACAATGTTCCCTGAGGATTTGCTAGTTTGGCTTCAAATGTCTCTCTCATGAACTGACGTGCTCTACTGACATACTTCTTGATTTGTCTGCACAGCAGGTGAGAAAAAGATGTTCATTTGTTTCCTGTATTGATCTGAACACAAAAAAAATCCTCAGTTGAACAGTTTAATTGGCTGTGAATAATGTCTGGAGGGGCAGAAAAAAAATCAGAAGACCACTTTCTTAAGAAGAGACCCCTAGACTATATTACAAGGAATAACTGTGAATGCAAAAAAAATCATATCTCAGACTGCCAGACAGGGATATTTAATGAACGTCTTGTCGGATGCAATATTGTCAGTGCCGACTGTACAGGACAGTAATTGAAGATAACAGGTTTGACAGCAATGCTTTTTTTTCTCCTTCTGATTATAGATGTGAAAAAATCAGCTATCAAATTGAATGGTTTGAAATGATTTTATTGATGGGACCTTGAAAAAGGTTGGACAGATATATTCTGGAGCACCTGGTTGAGTTTAGAGAACAGCTTACCCTTGGCAAAAATTTAAATTGTGCTTGTAGACAAGCAATAACATGCAGGCTTAGATTGGTTGCTAAGCTCTATTTTATACCCTCTGCAACTTTTTTTTGCATCTCACCTTGATTTTACTCAAAGTCAAGGTTGTGGTACACCGACTTGAAACTGCTACGTTACAAGAGAGTGTCTCTATTTGTACTCCATATTTATTGCCATGGGATCATCTTTCTTAAATACTGCGATAAGAGCCCGATTTGTCCCAAAACGTGTTATTTCATAGTATTGATCATATATTTTACCCGCTTTTAAATGTTCAAAATGTAAACAAACAATATTTTGGCGGGATAGTAAAATTAGAATGGGGTTAAGTAGCGGATGTTTATTCAGTATTAAGTCAGATAGACCTTGTAACATCTTTACTGACACTGATGTCGATTTATGCCCATTTAAAAAAAGGCGGGTACCTGTATTTCCTTTTTCAAATTGCTCACCATGAAGTATTTTTTTAAAGATTTCATATCAAGAAATAAAGTATGTGAAGAGATAAATAATATATGATGGACCTATTTATTGATCTGTTAAAAGAAGTGACCATGTTGATATGACCGAATTTTCGTTATATAAATATCCCAGAAAATTGTCCAAGGTTAATTATAATTAATAATGTATCGCAAACTTTGATGAGACAGTCTACAGTAGAACAAGAATATACATGTCTGCATTAAGTGATAAAGCTGATTTATAATAATTCGAATATTGTATAATATTTTTTGTGATTCCAAATTACATTATTTTGTTAAAAAGATTTATTGGAAGTCATCAACTGTATCATTACCTGTATTTGTTTTATGTTGTTCATTGGTAAATAATTTCTGACCTGTTTTTAGGGACAAGGTGAATTTTGAACATGATAAGATGAACATAAACATGTTTTGTACAATATTCACTGTGCTCAGCATAATATAAACACAAGTTGGATTTATTCTCAAATTTGTATTCACCCAATTAAAATGATTAGCTTATTTAATGTTTTTTATCCGCTGGATGTTTTATAACAGTAAGAGTTCAGAATTTTGAGAGTATTGTGATATTTTGGAGGATTTGTGTTGGAAAGAATTCTTGAACTGTAAGGAAATAATGGATTCAGTTGAATGCTTGTTTTAATAGTTTGCAGCTTTTTGATTTAATTTGTATTTTCTTCTTTTTCATAACCTTGGATGCTTTTGTTTTTCAATAAAGAAACATCGGTATTTAATTTTGAACAAGCTCCATGGAACAAAAATTTTGGACTACAAGTGCTCTGGTGTACATGACTCTTTTCAATGAAAAACAAAATGCTTTTTTTTTTGTATCACAAATATGAAATACTGTGAAATCATTTGGTTTCGTGGGCATGAAATTTCGTGGTTTTAGTCAAAACGGCAGTTTCATGGGGATATGAATTCGTGGATTTCATCTTTTGAACATAAAAGGAATGGGAAATTTACTTGTTCGTTGGGATTAAATTTCGTGGATTGGCTCAACCACGAAATCCACGAAAATTAGTCCCCCACGAATATTAATAATTTCACAGTACATATTTTATTATGATGAGATTAATGGCATTTGAACAAAATTACGCAGTACTTGGAGTACTCACGTAAGAACTGAAATGATACTAAATTGTACTTGGCAAGAAATTGCCTAGTGGATGGAATAATTGACTGTTTGCATTATATAATGCAGTGTGAATTCTAGTAGATGCTTGTTTTGTATCGCATTCCTTACTCATTTATATTTTCTTTTCAACAAGCTTTTCAACTTGTGAAAGCGCTTCTGTTTAAACAGTCAAGGAGATGTTGCTGTCTTCAAAGCAATGTTGTAAGTTTTTTTGTTGTTGTCTAACATCTGTGACCGGATTTGTTATGATTTTCTATTTATATATACATCTTAATCGATCTAGCGGTATCTTTCGTACATGTACATATTCTTTTGTGTCTTTTTGACTGGATTGGCATTTCTTTCAGAGAATTATATTTATAATTAAATTTGAAAGGTAGAACCTGGATAAAAATGATTACAAGTTACTCTCATTGAAAACAAGGAAGTGTACTCTTATCTTTCAAGTTAAAATGATGTCATATAGAAAGTGACCTCATTTGATGTAAACATAAACATGGATACATAAAGATTGTGGAAATCTTGAATAAAGTATTCTTTTAAGTTTATAAAAATGAATTTATTTTGTTATCATTTCTTGGGATGTATTTTTGGTTGTGTCAAGGTTCCAAAAAAGAAGGTCATTTAATGGTATCATTATTGCAGCAGATTATTGTACCAGAGGACCTTATAGCATGATTCCATAGCAGGATACTGTTTATAAATTTGGAATTCTTTCATCTTTTTATTTTGTGTCTTGTTTTATTTGTTGACAAGGATTAATTTAATTCTTTTTGAAGATTTTGAAGCCAGACATTTTAATTCTTTGGACTTTTCTTGGAATACCTGTGTAAGTTGTTCACAGTTTGGCATCCATTGTACTTTTATATAGTTTGTTTAATTATATTATGTTGGTTTAAAGCCAGGTATATGTATAGATTCATCCAAGTCTGAGTGAATAGGTGCTTACCTGTTTTTCTCAGTTTGACATGTATATCAAATTATATATACCCTTTGATGTCATGCTGAGTGTTCCATCAGAAAGCCAGTTATGTTTGAGTATTCTTGATTACCTGGAAGATTTTGTGTATATTATAATTGTGTGTAGATTTGTATTTACATAAATGTAACTTGTTTTGTTTTTAGCTCACCTGAGCAATGCTCAGGTGAGTTTTTCTGATCGCTCGATGTCCGGCGTCCGTCGTCTGTCGTCCGTCTGTCGTCTGTCTGTCGTCTGTCTGTCAACATTTAGCTTGTGTATGCGATAGAGGCTGTATTTTTCAATTAATCTTCATGAATATTGGTCAGAATGATAACCTTGATGAAATCTAGGCCGAGTTCGAAAATGGGTCATCTCGGGTCAAAAACTAGGTCACTAGGTCAAATCAAAGAAAAACCTTGTGTATGCGATAGAGGCTGAATTTTCAATTCATCTTCATGAATATTGGTCAGAATGATAACCTTGAAGAAATCTAGGCTGAGTTCGAAAATGGGTCATCTCGGTGAAAAAACTAGGTCACTAGGTCAATCAAAAAAAACCTTGTGTGTGCGATAGAGGCTGTATTTTTCAATTGATCTTCATGAATATTGGTCAGAATGATTGCCTTGATGAAATCTAGGCCGATTTCGAATATGGGTCATCTCGGGTCAAAAACTAGGTCACTAGGTCAAATCAAAGAAAAACCTTGTGTATGCGATAGAGGCTGTATTTTTCAATTAATCTTCATGAATATTGGTCAGAATGATAACCTTGATGAAATCTAGGCCGAATCCGAAAATGGGTCATCTCGGGTCAAAAACTAGGTCACTAGGTCAAATCAAAGAAAAACCTTGTGTATGCGCTAGAGGCTGTATTTTTCAATTGATCTTCATGAATATTGGTCAGAATGATAACCTTGATGAAATCTAGGCCGAGTTCGAAAATGGGTCATCTCGGGTCAAAAACTAGGTCACTAGGTCAAATCAAAGAAAAACCTTGTGTATGCGATAGAGGTGGTATTTTTCAATTGATCTTCATGAATTTTGGTCAGAATGATTACCTTGATAAAATCTAGGCCGAGTTCGAAAATGGGTCATCTGGGGTCAAAAACTAGGTCACTAGGTCGGATCAAGGAAAAACCTTGTGTATGCGATAGAGGCTGTATTTTTCAATTGATCTTCATGAATTTTAGTCAGAATGATTACCTTGATGAAATTTAGACCAAGTTCGAAAATGGGTCATCTCGGGTGAAAAACTAGGTCACTAGGTCAAATCAAAGAAAAACCTTGTGTATGCAATAGAGGCTGTATTTTTCAGCTGATCTTCATGAAATTTAGCCAGAATGATTACCTTGATAAAATATAGGACGAGTTCGAAAATGGGTCATCTGGGGTCAAAAACTAGGTCACTAGGTCAAATCGAAGAAAAACATTGTGTATGCAATAGAGGATGTATTTTTCAATTGATCTTCATGAAATTTTGTCAGAGTGATTGCCTTGATGAAATCTAGGTCCAGTTTGAATATGGGTTATCTGAGGTCAAAAACTAGGTCACTAGGTCAAATTAAAGAAAAATCTTGTGTATGCGATAGAGACTGTTTTTTTTCAATTGATTTTTATGAAATTTGGTCAGGATGATTGCCTTGATGAAATCTAGGTCGAATTTGAATATGGGTCATCTGAGGTCAAAAACTAGGTCACTTGGTCAAATCAAAGAAAAAACTTGTGTATGTGATAGAGGCTGTATTTTTCAATTGATCTTCATGAAGTTTGGTCAGAATGATTGCCTTGATGAAATCTAGGTCGAGTTTGAACATGGGTCATCTAGGGTCAAAAACTAGGTCATATCTAAGAAAATGCTTGTTTTATCGCAAGAGACCAATTTTTTGGTCCAATCTTAATGAAAATTGGTCAGAATATTTGTTTCCATGAAATCACTAGGTCAAACATGTTTTACACTGTTATGGTGTGTTTCTTAGGTGAGCGACCTAGGGCCATCTTGGCCCTCTTGTTTATCTCGAGGAATATCAGACTCGAAAAGGAACTTTTAGGATCCACATGGTTGTTGTTTTCTTTTTCGTCATTTAAAGTCTGGATTTGGCAGTGTTTCGATGTTTTAATCTATTTAATCTAACGGTTGCAACTATTGTGATTTTTAGGCATACAGAGAAAGGACATTGACCTATAGGTTATCAGTGGTGCTGTTTTTCCACTCGGAATGTAAATAAAAAGTTCCGTATTACAGGTATACAACAAATAGTACTTGAGAAATACATGTATGAGAAAACAGATAATGAAGGCTGTCATGCCTTCAGTTCGTGTAATGACATAATTTCGATGAGATAGGCAGAAACTTTTCGAACTGAAATAAAGTTGGGACTATTTTGAACATAAGTTGCTTTACAAAATAATGCATCAGGGATCTGTGTTGCGTTTAGTGGCTAAAGGACTAAGGAAGCCGCTGCTAACGCTGTCAGCAAACCATTTTCCAAATAAGTGCATTGCACAAAAGATGAAGTTTGCTCCAATGATTGAGTTGGACTTCAGTCGTATAGAAGACCTTGACCTTGATGTAAGTAACTCGTACTTTCTGTTCAGTTTTATCATTTGTTCATTAACCCTTCAGATACTGTGAAATTGTTAATATACATGAGGGTTCGGGTATTTAATTCCAGCAAACCAGCAAAATTGCCAATTGTCATATCTTTAAAATCTAAAATCAACGGAAACATTTCCCAGTGATTGAGCCATTTTTGCCAAAATGAGGTAAGTTTATACCCACAAAAGTAAATAATCTCAGAGTAAATGATTTTCCAGTGAAAATACTGTTGATCAGGTGAGTTACTCAAAGAAAAAAAGGTGAGTTTTTAGATCCTTAATTTACTTTCAATTCTTGAAGCCTCAAAAATTTAAGTTTTGGTTGTAGTCATTTTGTAGTCGTTTTGGTTGGAGAAGCATTTCTTGCATATATATATTATAAACGTAAAACGCCATTGAATATGTTTTGCGTAAAAATAGGCGTTTAATCAAATAAAACAGTGTCAGTTTTTCAGTTTTTTAAACTGTTGCAAACCAAAACATATAGTATTAGAACAATATCATTCATGTAAGATGCAAGAAAGTATATTTAAAAGAAAATTAGTAACTGTTTACTTTTTCTTGAAAACATGCTATTTTATGAATTGTATATTGTTTTGAATGGCATTTGTACAAAAATTTGACTGTTTTGTCAATATCTGCAGGTTTACTATGCAAAGAAGAAGCGGCGAGCAGCTCCTGGTGCTCAGGGAGATGAAAGTGGGCACAAGAAGGGCAAGGTCAATGTTCATGCTTACAATGACGGTTACGATGATGCCAATCATGATTATATTGTCAATCCCGGAGAAAAATGGATGGATCGTTATGAGATAGACTCTTTAATTGGCAAAGGTTCTTTTGGTCAGGTAAAACAATACTTTGATGAATTTGGAATAATTTTGTTCAGGGCTTATAATCGATGCTTCCAGAAAATTTTGATGTAGTGTTGAACTGGTTACTACAGAAATTCTTTGTGGTCTGAAAATGCAAAATTTTCTACTTGTAGTTGTTATGTATTGAGGGAACATGCTCAGAAATCCTAATTAAAATCACCTGCTTTTCTCTTAATTGCTCTATAAATATCAAAACATGAAAACATGCGGTGAAGCAGTCAGCAGTTGCAGCATTTTGCTTGAAGGTCATGTAAATCCTAGACTGGGGGTAAATCATTAAATTTTGTGAAAGTTCGAGTGAATGGAACATGAAATACAGCTGTGCGTATCAAATTGTCGCTACCAAATTATCCCTATTTAAAAATCGTTTAATTGTAAGGATAACCTTGGTAAATAATAGAAATTCGTTCAAAGCCTGTTATTGTTTACCTTAGTTCAGAGAGGACAAACAGCGAGACATTTTAAGCAGTCTGATGGCTAGACGTTTTTGATAGCCTGTAATAATGAAAATGCCACACAAATTGGTAAAGAGACAGTTTTGCAAAAAAAAAGACCAACCATATTACCTCTGGATGGTAGTGTCAGATAATTAGACTACAAAACAACTTAAATTTAGTCTCTGAGAAAAGCCTCTGTGTTGACACCTTTTGTAAATTAGACTTAGTGACATTAAATGAAGCTGTGTGAAAAAAAGTGAAAACAGGAAAATAGGGCAGGGGAAAAAAACAAGAAAAGCAGAACAGTTACACTATTAAAGGAAAATGTACGATGATAAGGTGAGAGAAGTATGTGTATGGTGTTACAAAAATATGGGAGAAGATGCCCAGTTACAGCCCCCTCAAAAAGAACACACGATATTATTGCTACAAATTCCACAATACATATCTTTTTCTGCAAATTCTATGATTATTACCAGTTTAAAGATCTGTTAGGGGCCTCTGTGGCAGAGCAGTTAATAAGGCTCCCATGTTTACAGAATTTTGTAAACTTTAACGCTGTCTTCAAAGAAACAGTATACTGTTTAAATGGCCTTCAATAATTGTCTGCAGTCATGACTTTTGATAGCTTTCTCCCTTCTGTAACTGAAGGCCCCAAATCATAACTGCACTGTTTTCTCAAATTAAACAGGGGGGGGGGGGGGGGGGGGAAAAAAAATTAAAAAAAATCAAGGCAAAATTTTGATAACCCTTTTTTGAAAGACGTTTACGCACTGTTTGGCACTGTAAGGGTTTGATGTGATTCTATTACGAAATGGAACAATATCTTTTAGTCAAATCAAATTAAACTGAATATAGCCTTTTTTACATGGTATAATTCCATCCCAATAAATGAATTTATCCTACATATAAAATAAAATGGCAGCTGACTGTTTAGGCGTAAAAAAAAAAATTGTTTGTTTCCGGTATCCCGACCTACCCTAAATTTTTGGCCCGACCCTAAATGTTTTTATGGCCTTGGAGAATATTTTTTTCAACTTTTTAACAAAAAGATGCAAAACTGCACTTTTTATGCTTTAAACATGGCCAGTGATGTTAGAAATCAACTTACTGATGCTCTAAAGGCATAACCCCCTTATTTGTAATCATTTTTTGACAAAAAAATAATTTCCGAAAAGTCTCCCTTGATAAAAAAAATTTCCAAAAAAAAAAAGTTTTCCGACCTACCTACCCTAATTTTTTTGAGCATGTTACCGGAAACAAAGAATTTTTTTTTTTAGGCCTTACTGAAAAAGAGACATAATATCGTTTACACACAAAAATACACTTGTTTCATTCAGTTTTGAGCAGGAGAAAGACTTTGATGACTAGAAAGGTGACTGTTTAGAAATTCTGTGAATGTTAAACATGTGTAAACATTGGAGTCTTAGTGTTTAAGGTCACTGTCTTGAACAGAAAACTAGAATTCTTCTATGTTAGGAAACCATACTGCTGACTTACCAAAGACCGACAATTCTTCCCGCAGGCATCTGCTCAAACCTGAAATAATGCTGGTAGGGTTGCCGCACCTTGGCTCTTTCTCCACCAACCTTGGCTCTTTCTCCACCATGAACAGCTTGGTCAGTCCTATTTGTCCTGAAAATTGTGTTGATGTGACTTTAAGCATGATTGCTGCCCTTTAAAATAGAACTGTAACTCTTTGAAGACTGAAGGAAAATTATAAGCCTGTAAAATTCCTTTAAAAATAGAGGTTTGTGTCATTTGGTTGATGCTTGAAGAACATGAAAAGTTGAAAGACTCCTGGTTAACTAAGTGTAAAGAATGAGGCATAGATGAAAGCTTGCGCCTTTGTTGCAATTAGTATCTAAGCTATGCATGTAATGACATTAATTTAAGAGAATATTGACTGACATGCAACCAGTCTGCAAGTATGTCACGGCAGGAACGCAAGGCTATGCTGATATAGGGATGCATATTTCCGGATTCTTCATATAAGTTTCGGAGAACTTCAATTTTCGTTTTCTAAGACTGTTTAATATGTACAGATACCCTTGTTGCAAAAAAAAGTTTTAAAATTTTACCATGCAATAAGTAAGTTGAGTCTCTTCAAGCTTTCTTTCTTTTGAAAAGTAATGAAGTTCAGATTGTCATTAACTTTAACAACACCAAAATTAATGTACTTATAAAATGGCTGAATCCTGAACAGCGAAATATATAAAAAAAAAAAAAAAAGATTAAACCTTTAATTAAATATTGAAACATGCTTTAGACATGCAGAATGTTAATGACCGGAAAAAAGAATGAAACAAAACCAACTCACACCGTCAAAACAAGTCTGAAGTGCATCACAAAAAACATCTTGTTTCGGAATATTAGATCAGGTGACCTGTCTGAACCTGTGTATTGATTATAGGTGGGAAAACAGATCTTACACAAAAAATACTTGAAGTAAAACTTGTTATCAGATTCTATTGTGAAAATGAGTCATAACATGTTACTAAAGGGTTACAAAGTGTTTTATAGATAATAGGTAACAACCGTAACATGTAGTAACATGTTGTAACATATTAAAGAACAGTCGAGTTTTTTTCAAGGTCATTGTCATGTCAAATTTTTAGGTCATAAACACCATGATAAAATTGTTTTTGGTATGTAAAAGGCAAATGTCAGCAAGTAAATACTTTCTAAACAGCATGTTAGGACATTTTAGCTTATTTTCAAGGTCGCAACAAATTCTAAAATTCGATGTTTCAAGTCTAGACTAGGAAACAAGATGTTTTTTATGCTTAACAGTTAGAAAGATGAAAAGTTCCATGGTTTGAACATGACTTAACTGTCTGGAATTTCGAGGAGGGTAAAAAAGAAATGGCCATTATTTATGTGGCCTGTGTTGTAGACAATTATTTCAACATCTCAGATAAAACATGACAGTATCTTAAACTTCTGCTTCATGAAGCTTTTGGCCATTGAGTGGAACTGACAGTGATAAGTAATAGCAAACACAAAAACACCACCAGAAGATTTTTTGTTGTTGTTTTGCATAACCTTTAGCCTGCTGGCTGCAAGTGATCTTGCCTTTGCACCAGTGCACAACAAGGTCGTGCAGGCTGATCAAGGTCTGCACTGTTCGCAATTCAGTCAGTAAATTTTCAGTTACCATAAGACATAGGAACCAAGACGGTTGCTTTGTTGCAAGAAAACAGGAATGGGGGAAAAATGCAAAGTAACCCAAAATAGCTCGTTTCTGTCTTGTATTTTTAATTGCTTTAACAGCAGATTAGCAGAAGTTGCAGAAAATATAGGCCAATTTATTACACAACTCAGTCATTTGAGAAATTTACAGTCATGGTTCCATCAAAGCAAAATTATGAAAGAACCAGCTGTGGAGTTTCAAACTCTGAGAAGAAACACTACTGGTGTGGAAATTAGATATAAACTGTACATGTTGCAGAGTTAATCATCAAAAAAGAATGTTATGTATGCGTATGTAAGATTCGGCAAAGGTCATAGAGGACATGGAAATAAGCATTTTTACATTTTGGGCATTCTCCATGTAGGAAGGACATATTTGATGTCTGCTTGTAAAAAGGACTGTTTATTAATGGCTAATGTTATAAATATCTAACTACTAAGTTCTTTTCAAGGTATTAAAATAGCATTTCATTAATGAAATAGTTTGGCAAATAGAGAAGTAATCATTTGCTAAGTAAAACATCAGCCCTTTCCCAAGAAATACTGCAACCTTCCCAAAAGTAAAACATTCTACTCCGAAATTAACTGCATCCCTCTTCAAAGTAATACTGCATCCCTCTCCCAATAAATACAGCACAGTACTGCATCCCTCTTCAAAGTAATACTGCATCCCTCTCCCAATAAATACAGCACAGTACTGCATCCCTCTTCAAAGTAATACTGCATCCCTCTCCCAATAAATACAGCACAGTAGTACTGCATCCCTCTTCAAAGTAATAATGCATCCCTCTCCAAGGTAATACTGCATCCCTTTCCAAAGTAATACTGCATCCCTCTCTCAGTAAATACAGCATCCCTCTCCAAAGTAATACTGCCTCCCTCTCCAACAAATACTGCTTCCCTCTCCAAAGTATTAACTGCATCCCTCTTCAAAGTAATACTGCCTCCCTCTCCCAACAAATACTGCTTCCCTCTCCAAAGTAATACTGCATCCCTCTCCAAACAAATACTGCATCCTTTGCAGGTTATACTGTATCCTTTGAGGTAATAGTAAAGCCCAGTCTAAGGTGCTGCATAGTGAATTGTCTTCCTGATACAAAACCAGATTTTTTTTGTTTAGTTTTTTTATTATTTTTTTTGTAAGAAAATGTAAGGGCCTATGCTACGTGAGAAAATACAAAAAAACTCTTGTGAACGAACGATCTCATTTTAAATAATTGGTCTACTGCATCTGAGAAAACTTTTTATTTCGAAAGTTTCTAAAGGTCAAACAAGACTAGATGTTAAAGGTGCGAAAGCAAGACGTTTTCTGTCAAAATTGATCGAAGGATTTTAGTCTGTCTCTTTTTTTGCTGCAAGTGCACTTAAAATTGCGCAATTCCCATGTCTATGTCCGCATTCTTGCAATATTTGCATAAAATGTCTGGTTGAAGCAAGAGATAATAATTATTATGATATTCAGCAGCATTGGAGCAGTTCTGCTTTGTATTCTCCTCAATATCTTTTCCTCAAAATTACCAATTTGTCAAGTGTCTTAGCAAAATCAGTATTTCTAGAATGCACAAGGTATCATTTTTAAAAAAAATTTTTTTTTGTTTGGTTTTGTTGTTTTTTGTTTTTTTTAAATCTTGTATCACTGTATTTACACTGAAATTGAGGCTCATTGTTTTTAAGCTTTTTCCATTATCATTATTATTTGTGGAAAGAAAAAGAAAGCAATTCAAATAAACATGCCCTACAATGGTAAAAGTAATCAATTTTGAAAATAAATAATGTACATTTGAGTGCAAAGCCTTGCGGGGAATAAACAAAATGGCTACGTAGGCTTTTCTCCGATGACCCTGATCCACTTGCATTGTCTTCTCGGCAGTGTAATTCTGATAATAGATTCCTGGTGCAGTGCGCAGTAGCACTTTACAAAAATGCATAACCAACAAATTGGTGAATATTGATTCGTATCTTGGAAAAGCGTGCAATATTGAGAATGACATTGCAGAATTTGCCGCATAGCGACAGAATATACTGCATAATTCCAGTAGATTCTGCTGCCCACTTATCTCTCAAAGGAGATATTGTTTACATTTAAAGGTTGTTTGTTTTCCCTGACCTTCCTTTGGAAACTCTTAGGAAATTGAACATAAATTTAGCTGACTCTGCAGAATTTTGTTCTGCTAAAAAAATTTTTTAACTTTCCAAGTCTTATGCAAGGATTGTCTTCCCTTTTTGTTATGTCTCTTCTTTATTTCACTGTTTTTCTTTTTCTTTTTTTGTTGTTGTTTTTTGAATTAAAGAATACAGTTTGGACATAAAAATTCATTTAAACATGTTAAAAAAGCAGAACTTTTCAAGTATTGTTTTATCATTCTAATATTGAATTACTGAGCGTACCAAGTCCTGTTAGTGCAGTTAAAATGATTCAAAACAAAGCCACAAAGGAGCATTTTTTCCCCAGTTGCTTTTGAAAAAGAACAAACTAGTTTTTTTTCCCAGGAAATAACTGTAGCTTGTAACATAAGTAGACTGTATTTGGCACAGACAATAGGAAGTGTATAGAAAAGAAAGCTATCGATTAATATGCACTATTGTGCAACAGGTGAGATTCGAAAAAAACAGGGTAATAGGAGTAACTGAAACCCTCAATTAATAGCTTCTGTTTACCTGTGCTCTATTGTTTTCTCTAATCTGTGTATGCAACCAGGAAATCTGTAATTATTTTCAGACAGGTAATCTCCGTATTTACAGAAAATGGGGAGTTTGTCTGCTTGTATGGCATGCAACTGTAAAACTGATTGGTAGATTGTATTTAAAAGATGTTTTTACATAATTTGAGGTTATAAAAGTAGTTATGGTAATTATAAACATGTGTAGGAGAAAGTCAGCCAGTACATAGAAAGAATAAAATACATTTCTTTAGCAATTAAGTTTCAGCTAGATTTGATCTTGTCTGGAAAGATGTCAGTAAAATCATATTTTCATTTTGGTGGATGTTCAGGAAACCCTTCGTGTTCTTGTTTTCATTTTCCCCCAGGCTTATTTTGTCAGTTTAGTTGAGGATGAGTTTAATATTTAATACTGCCAGTTAGAACTTTTTTGTTCCCTTTGTCTTCTGATAGTGTAAGACTTGTTTTTAACCTCAACAATTATGTACTTGTTTGCTTCCCATTGTTCAGTGTAAAACAGACCATATGGTGGATGAGCTTAAAAAATTAGCTTTTTATGGTCTTTATTGAATGGGTACAAAATGTACAGAAAACAAAATTCTAATATACAATGTCGAGACAACTGCTGATTGTTTCCAATTTAAACTTTGAAAAATATCACTTAAATATTAAAAGCTGTTTTAGCAGAATTTGTTGCAAGACTGAAAAAGCTAGACTTTGGTATTTCTGAAATTGTATTCATATTTCTCAAGTTGTAAAAGAATAATGTCAGTCTGTTCAAGCAGTAAAAGCTCAGCTTATTGTGACCTCAGACCTAAGACATTCCATAGTCTCAAGTGATTCAAATAGACGCCAAGGTTTTTTTCAAAGCAGATTTAATAGAAATCAGCACCCTTTAAAAGATTAGCAGTATTGTAACACTTCCTTTTCTTGTATTAATACAGGTTGTGAAAGCATACGACCACACAGACCAGGAACCAGTTGCCATTAAAATCATCAAAAATAAGAAGCCATTCCTGAACCAAGCTCAGATTGAAGTGAAATTGTTGGAACTCATGAATAAACATGATGCTGAAAACAAATATTATATAGGTAAGGATTAACCCTTTTCATGCTAAATTTCTAAAATGAAATTGTCCATCTTTCAATTTGGACAGTACCATTAACTATTATAAGGGGTGCTTACCAAAAAAATACTGGCTGAATAGCGAACAGTACAGATCTTGATCAGACTGCACATATGTGCAGGCTGATCAATATCTGCACTGGTTGCAAAGGCAGAATCAATCGTGTCCAGCATAATAAGGGTTAAACATTTTGTTTTACTTGTCTGGTTAGATCAGTAAAGTAAAGAAAACTGTGTAAAGTTGCCTGGCGAGTTATATTCCCTGCTGAGGCAAATTTCTGCAGAGAAAACTTTTCTTCATTATTATACTCGCCACTTTTTCTGCAGTCTTTTGTCCTCTATAAATCTTGCTCCTGTTTGTAAATTACTAAAGGAGGATACTTTTAATATGGAATCCAAGTAAAGGATAGTGGTCCGATTTGGAATCCAAGTAAAAGGGTTTTTCTGATTTGAAATACAAGTAAAGGATAGTTCTGATACGAAATCCACCTGGTAGTTTAACTGTTTGTTCTTACATTAGTTAAGTTGAAACATGTGAATACCCGTACTAGAGGAAAATTATATTGATAACCTTTGACCGTCTTTATTCTATGAAAGTACTTTGTTTTTGGGATTTTTGATGTGTTTTTTTTTTTGCTATAAGGAAAAAGAGATTCATGTGTCAATATACTGTCTAAAAGGATAAGAAATATTACAAATTGGTTAGTGGGGGAAGTGTAATTAAAAACTAAGATGTTTAATTTATATTAAACTGTACATAAAGGCATTATTTATTATAATCCTCAGTTAAAGGGAGACAACTACAATTTGTTTTAAAATACACATGAAATATTTTCTGCTTTTCTTGTATGTGATTAACTTTTTCCTTTCTTTCTTTTTCAGTGAAATTGAAAAGACATTTCATGTTCAGAAATCATCTATGCTTAGTGTTTGAATTGTTGTCATACAACCTTTATGACTTATTACGGAATACAAACTTCAGAGGTGTTTCATTAAACTTGACTCGAAAGTTTGCGCAGCAATTGTGTACTGCGTTGTTGTTTCTGGCGACGCCAGAGTTAAACATTATCCACTGTGATCTAAAACCAGAAAATATACTTTTGTGCAACCCTAAACGAAGTGCAATCAAGATTGTTGACTTTGGAAGTTCGTGTCAATTAGGGCAACGTGTAAGTATTTCGTTTTGTTGATTATCTATATACTGTGAAATCTTTTATTTGGCATGAAATTCATAGTTTTGGCCAAAACGAATATTTAGTGGTGATTCTTGGATTTCTGCTTTTATACCCACCCTCTTAGCTCAATATAGAGGGCGCACATCTAACGGAAGGTAAGGTTATGAGCTCGATCCCTGGGCGAGGAGTATGTTCTCCGCGATGATTTGATAAAAGACATTTTTTCTGAAATAATTCGTCCTCAACTTCTGATTCATGTTGGGAAGTTGGCATTTACTTGCAGAGGATACAGAATCCAGAAACATGGGTTAGGTTAACTACCCACTGTTACATAACATGAAGTACAATGAACATTTTGTGTATATAGTTATAATGCTCCTTCATTTACTTGCAGATATAAAATAGTATATAAAAAAAACTGACTAGGGCTGTTTAGTAAGCAGTTTTTTAGGTTGTTGAGATGGAAAAATGATTTTGCATATATCATAGGAGAAGGTTGTTGATGTGTTGCATTTCAGGAATGTACAAAAGTTAAGTTCGAGGTAATTTTTCAGTTATATTTAAATATTTTTGTATTTTAAAAGTTTTTCTATTTTTGAATGTTACAGATATACCAGTATATCCAGAGTAGGTTTTACAGATCTCCGGAGGTATTGCTGGGAATCCCATACGATCTAGCCATAGATATGTGGAGTCTCGGATGCATACTTGTGGAGATGCATACTGGGGAACCGCTTTTCGCAGGCTCTAACGAGGTTTGTCTCTTTCCCTGTTTGTTTTACATAGATTGTAGACACTGTTCTCCCAACTTGCGTCACTTGCCCCTCACCGATGTGAGTTTGAGCCCCACTCTGGACGTTGAATTCTTCATATGAGGAAGATATCTAGCTGGCTTACAGGAGGTCAATGGTTCTACCCAGGTGCCTGCCCATGATGAAATAATGCCCCCCCCCCCCCCCCCCCCCACACACACACACACACACAAAAAAACGTGTTAAGTAAACTTGATAACGGCTTCCAGACTTATGACTCTTTAACTGGGATTCAAACCTGTGACTTATTGCATCCCCATTTCTTATACTGAATGGATGTTTAGTGCATCCATCCCAGAATATTTAGGAAAAGAGCATGGATGAGAATTCTCCCCAAAATTGAGATGGCAAGATAACCGTATTAAAAGTGACAGATTCATAAGTCAGAAGAATTTGTAAAATGTACAAAACTGAAGTACTGCCACATAAATGGCTTTAACATAAAGAAAAAAACAACAGCATAAGACAAATTCTTCAGGTGTTAATGTGAGATAACATTTTTTTGTCAGAGAGACGGGAGACTTGGTAATGACCGTAATGTGTTATTACAGTTTTATGTAATATCTGAACTATAAACAAAAACAGGAATTAGAAACTGGGAGTTTAATGTACTGTCTAGACCAGTGGCAGTCAAAATCATTTTGTTTCCCAATCCTTCCACAGCAGTGACATTATCACATTACAGTAGTGCAAAACAGTTGTATGTTCTTCTTGATTTATGCACAGTTACATTCCTTTGGCACTAAGGTGACAGTAGATTTATTTTCTTGTGTCCGTCTGCTGTTTTCTTATCACATTACAGTAGTGCAAAACAGTTGTATGTTCTTCTTGATTTATGCACAGTTACATTCCTTTGGCACTAAGGTGACAGTAGATTTATTTTCTTGTGTCCGTCTGCTGTTTTCTTGTGTGGTCTGCTGAAACACATCAAACTTGACAATGCTTCTCAGACACTCTGACACATTATCTTTGTCGTTAAATCTGAAAGTCTTTTAGTCCTCCCAGGGGAGTTACACACTTTTTGGTGTGGTCGTTCAAGGTGGATTGTGTGATCATGAAAAACATATGTAAAAAAAAAAAAAAGAAAAGTCTTGGATATGGAAGTCTCTGAAAATTTTGACATTTTTAGCTGTACCATGATGTTGTTATAGATGTTGAAATTTCTCATAGAAAAAAGAAAACAAACACTTTCTTTATTGGTTTACAACTTCTGCATTGCATCTTCAATATTGGCAAAAAATAACCTCAAAATATTATGATGAAAAACTTGTAAAATTTGCACTTGAGCGGCTAGAGGTAGATCTAACGAGACTTAACTTAGTGCACTGAATAAAAAATTGAATAGGTCTTAATATTTATGCATTCTACACATGATTTAACTAAAGAGTTTTAAGTCGCATCAACAGATAAATTTGCATATCTCATATCTTAGAAGTATGTGGTGTTGTCACATACTTTGCCTGTAGCTCCCTTGCTAACAAGATAATTGGATAGTGGTAGTCTGCAAGCGTAACATTTCATCTGTTCGAACTTGTTTGTATTCAATTGGATCTGTTAGACTGAAGCAGAAAGTTAAAATCAAATTTCTTATTTTGAGTTCTTAAATCCCTGTGGCATTTTAGGAAATTTAATATACAGACGGGAAGTCTGCTGTGAAAGGAAAGTTTTGATTTTAAAACATAGTAATGAAGTTTGTGAAATGTTCAAAATTAGTTTTAGTCTTGTCGCTGTCATGAAGAAATCGAGGTTTAATGGTGAAACTCTTGTATAACATTCTTTATATATATATATATATATATATATATATATGCAAATTTGATGTTTTTACAACGAGAGTGCCTAAAAAACAAAAATCAGATATATTCTTAGTTATTTTTTTTTGACCCCGAAGAAAACTTTTAAGCCTTTTGAATCTCTCTTGTCCTTTTTCCTAAGAAAAATTGATGCTTCTGTTTCTATATGTGTGGCTGTGATGCTAGCAGGTATTTAACCCTATAACCTAGAGTGGCCAACACTTCAGCCTTTTTAAACTGGCTGAAAGTACATTGGAAAAAATAAATATTTGTTCCAAATAGTTTTTGTCAAGGTGCTAACGATGATGATGATAGTGATGAAATAATAATATTATTGCAGTTTGACCAGATGATGAAGATTGTTGAGGTGCTAGGGATGCCCCCCAAACACATCCTGGATCAGGCCCCTAAGGCCCGCAAGTACTTTGATCAACTCCCAGATGGTAGCTACATTTGTAAAAAACCTAAGGATGGTAAAAAGGTGAGTTTGCTTGGAATAGACTCTAAGGTCATGGGCATAATAGTGCTTTTGTCCATACAATATTTTACACTTCAGATTTTAACCTTTAGCCTGCTAAATTTCTAAAATGGATTGGTTCGTTATTCAATTTGGCCTGTATCGGGGTGTCACTGAAAATTTACTGACTGAATAGCGAACAGTGCAGACCATGATCAGACTGAACGGATGTGCATGCTGATCTTGGTCTGAACTGGTCGCAAAGACAGAATAACTTGCCGTGAGCAGGCTAAAGGTTAAGGGAAGATCATTTTCTAAAATGGAAAAATTAGGTATCAACAGTTGTTAGTTTTGTGTTACTTTTAAGTTTAGCTCGATTATTAGAGGAGACTCAACTCCATTTGTAAAATCAAAATTTTTGTCATGTGAGGTGACATAAACTTGGGTGGTTTTGAACTTGCAAACTTGATTGGCAGCACCTTTTTACATAAAAATCTGAATTGGTTATGACAGATATTTAAATAGGCTTGTTTATTTGTCTATAAATTTCAGTTTAAATACCGGTACACAAATGCATCAGACATAGCAAAGTAGAATTCATTTCAGTAAAACTTGTTTTTGCTAATTGTAAGGGTTGACAGTTTCTGACTTTTTTTGAGTCGTGCAAAATTGAAGTGTTTTTACCTTGAACTAGATGTGAAACTTTGAAAAAAGAATATTGAATCAATACCTGTCATCGTATAATTGACTTGTTTAACTAAGTTTGATCACTTTAAGTTGAATGTTCCTGTCATGAGTGCCTGTCATTATTTGACAGCTGTTGATATTAATTTGTTTTAGCAGAACATTGTTCCCAATAAGATACAAATGATTAACAAGTTCAAAGCAGTCATGAGTAATAAAAGGGGTTCTCCATTTCAGTATAAGCATGCAGGAACGCGGAAACTGCACGATGTGATAGGTGCGGAAACTGGCGGTCCCGGTGGAAGACGGGCGGGAGAACCAGGACATACTGTAGCAGATTATCTGAAATTTAAAGACTTGATATTGCGAATGTTAGATTATGATCCAAAGACACGAATAACACCATATTATGCGTTACAACATAATTTCTTCAAAAAGACGACAGATGAAAGTACAAATACATCAAATAGTACATCAACTAGTCCGGCGATGGAACAACATAATGTGGGAAGCCCTACAGGTATGTAATTTTTGACCTTCCAACTGGCTTACAGAAGGCTGATGGTTCTACCCAGGTGCCTGCCTATGATGAAATAATGCCTTTAGGGGCACATGGGGTCTTCCTCAACCATCGAAAGCTGGGAAAATTGCTATATAACTTAAATTGTGTCTGTGAGACACTTAAACATACACAGCAAAACAAACAAATGTAATTTTTGTTTTTTTGTCACAAAATCCTTTCAGATGCAAAACTTTTCATTCTAAGGGTCTATTGTATTATCAGTATTACACATTATGCTTAACATGATTGTAAAACAGATTTTTTTACTCAGGGGGAAAACTTCAACTTGAAAAAGAATAATTTTTAACTTAATTAAATTGTTAAAAGTGTCATGTTTAGTTTTGCTATTTGCGAAATGTTAAGTAGATGATAAAATAACACTTTTTAGCTCACCTGAGCAATGCTCAGGTGAGTTTTTCTGATCGCTCGATGTCCGGCGTCTGTCGTCCGTCGTCTGTCGTCTGTCGTCCGTCGTCTGTCAACATTTAGCTTGTGTATGCAATAGAGGCTGTATTTTTCAATTAATCTTCATGAATATTGGTCAGAATGATAACCTTGATGAAATCTAGGCCGAGTTCGAAAATGGGTCATCTCGGGTCAAAAACTAGGTCACTAGGTCAAATCAAAGAAAAACCTTGTGTATGCGATAGAGGCTGTATTTTTCATTTAATCTTCATGAATATTGGTCAGAATGATAACTTTGATGAAATCTAGGCCGAGTTCGAAAATGGGTCATCTCGGGTCAAAAACTAGGTCACTAGGTCAAATCAAAGAAAAACCTTGTGTATGCGATAGAGGCGGTATTTTTCAATTAATCTTCATTAATATTGGTCAGAATGATAACCTTGATGAAATCTAAGCCGAGTTCGAAAATGGGTCATCTCGGGTCAAAAAACTAGGTCACTAGATCAAATCAAAGAAAAACCTTGTGTATGCGATAGAGGCTGTATTTTTCAATTCTTCCTCATGAATATTGGTCAGAATGATAACCTTGATGAAATCTAGGCCGAGTTCGAAAATGGGTCATCTTGGTCAAAAACTAGGTCACTAGGTCAAATCAAAGAAAAACCTTGTGTATGCGATAGAAGCTGTATTTTTCAATTGATCTTCATGAATTTAGGTCAGAATGATTGCCTTGATGAAATCTAGGCCGAGTTCGTAAATGGGTCATCTCGGATCAAAACTAGGTCACTAGGTCAAATCAAAGAAAAACCTTGTGTATGCGATAGAGGCTGTATTTTTCAATTGATCTTCATGAATTTTGGTCAGAATGATTGCCTTGATGAAATCTAGGCCGAGTTCGAAAATGGGTCATCTCGGGTCAAAAACTAGGTCACTAGGTCAAATCAAAGAAAAACCTTGTGTATGCGATAGAGGCGGTATTTTTCAATTGATCTTCATGAATTTTGGTCAGAATGATTACCTTGAAGAAATCTAAGCCCAGTTCGAAAATGGGTCATCTCGGGTCAAAAACTAGGTCACTAGGTCATATCACGTAAAAACTTTGTGTATGCGATAGAGGCTGTATTTTTCAATTGATCTTCATGAATTTTGGTCAGAATGATTACCTTGATGAAAGTTAGACCAAGTTTTAAAATGGGTCATCTCGGATCAAAAACTAGGTCACTAGGTCAAATCAAAGAAAAACCTTGTGTATGCAATAGAGGCGGTATTTTCAACTGATCTTCATGAAATTTAGCCAGAATGATAACCTTGATAAAATCTAGGCCGAGTTCGAAAATGGGTCATCTGGGATCAAAAACTAGGTCACTAGGTCAAATCGAAGAAAAACATTGTGTATGCAATAGAGGATGTATTTTTCAATTGATCTTCATGAAATTTGGTCAGAATGATTGCCTTGATGAAATCTAGGTCGATTTTGAATATGGGTTATCTGAGGTCAAAAATTAGGTCACAAGGCCAAATTAAAGAAAAATCTTGTGTATGCGATAGAGACTGTTTTTTTCAATTTGATTTTTATGAAATTTGGTCAGGTTGATTGCCTTAATGAAATCTAGGTCGAATTTGAATATGGGTCATCTGAGGTCAAAAACTAGGTCACTTGGTCAAATCAAAGAAAAAACATCTGTATGTGATAGAGGCTGTATTTTTCAGTTGATCTTCATGAATTTTGGTCAGAATGATTGCCTAGATAAAATCTAGGTCGAGTTTGAACATGGGTCATCTAGGGTCAAAAACTAGGTCATATCTAAGAAAATGCTTGTTTTATCGCAAGAGACCAATTTTTTGGTCCAATCTTAATGAAAATTGGTCAGAATATTTGTTTCCATGAAATCACTAGGTCAAACATGTTTTACACTGTTATGGAGTGTTTCTTAGGTGAGCGACCTAGGGCCATCTTGGCCCTCTTGTTAAGAATACTGTCTTGTATGCAAACTGCAGAGCTGGCCTTGATGTCTTCCATTGAAACCTATCTTGTCAAAATCTTTTCTGACTTTCTGATTTGTGAAAGGTAGAATAAACAAGTGTTAGATATTAAAGGCACTGGCCCCCAGATCGTACGACAACAAAAGAGAAAAAAAGATACGGTATCAGGAAATTAATGCTATATTTCTTAAGAATGCTTTGAAACATAATTACTGACAGACTATAAGTTATGGAATTGCATGAGAATTAGTTCAGGCTGTCTAGCGTCCCTAAAATTCCTACTTTTTCCTATTTTTTTTCAATTTGGCTAAAATTCCTATTTTTTTTTAAAAATCAAAGGAAATTCCTAAAAAGGCCCTATTTTTTCTGAAAGATTCCTAATTTTTTAACTTTTTTGCAATGATCAAAAAGAGAAAATGTTTTAAATGTTGTTTAAAAGTTCTCAGGATACAGCCAACAATAGCTGAAAACAGTGGAAAGCTGGTAGACGTCTTTTCTGTAAATAAAGCACTATTTGTGAGTTACTTTTTTGTCAATCACATAAAGGTTAGCACATTACATGGTCTTTAAAGTCCATATTTTTAGCCCACCATCATGATGATGGTGGGCTATTAAAATCACTCTGCGTCCGTGGTCCGTCCGTCCGTCATTCCGTCCGTCCGTCCGTCCGTCCGTCCGTCCGTTAACAATTTCTTGTTATCGCATCTCCTCAGAAACTACAGGGGGGATTTTGACCAAACTTTGTCAGAATGATGTATTGGTACCCTAGTTGTGTCCCCCTGAAAATCAGACTGGTTCAACAATTTATGAGTGAGTTATGGCCCTTTGTTTATTTCTATAATTTATATAGATTTATATAGGGAAAAACTTTGAAAACCTTCTTGTCCAAAACCACAGAGCCTAGGGCTTTGATATTTGGTATGAAGCATCATCTAGTGGTCCTCTACCAAGATGATTCAAATTATTTCTCTGGGGTCAATATGGCCCCGCCTGGGGGTCACATGGTTTATATAGACTATATAGGGAAAAACTTTGAATAACCTCTTGTCCAAAACCACAGGGCCTAGGGCTTTGATATTTTGTATGTGACATCATCTAGTGGTCTTCAACTAAGATTGTTCAAATTATACCCTAGGGTCAAATATGGCCCCGCCCTGGGGGTCATATGGTTTACATAGACTTATATAGGGAAAAACTTTGAAAATCTTCTTGTCCGAACCACAAAGCCTAGGGCTTTGATACTTGTAATGTAGCATCATCTAGTGGTTCTTTACCAAGTTTGTTCAAATTATCCTCCTAGGGTTAAATATGGCCCCGCCCCGGGGGTCACATGGTTCATATAGACTTATATAGGGAAAAGCTTTTAAAATGTTCTTGTCAGTAACTACAACATTCAAACTTGGACCACATGTATATTTTGAGTGGCAAGATGAACCTTGACATGAGTTGACCTTGATTTTGACCTAGTGACCTACTTTCACATTTCTGTAGCTACAGCCTTCAAATTTGGACCACATGCATAATTTTGTGCACTGGAAAAAACTTTGACCTTTATTTTGACCTAGTGACCTACTTTCACATTTTTGAAGGTACAGGCATCAAATTTGGACCATATGCATAGTTTCGTGTTTCAAAATTTGAAATTTGACATTGTTTTTAAACCTAGTGCCCTATTTTTCCACATTTTAAAGGCTCCCAGCCTTAAAATTTTGGGGACTACATGCATAGTTTTTTTTGTCCCAAAAAAAACTTTGACCTTTGACATTGCCCCCTAGTGACCTATTTTCACATTTTTAAAAGGTACAGGCTTTAAAAATTTGGCCCACATGTTTATTTTTTGTTTTCCCTAAAAAAAAAAAAGTTGAAAAGGCCCCTAGTAAACCCTACTTTACTTTTCTCAAGCACAGCCTTAAAATTTGGACCCCCTTGAATTTTTGTGTCCCGAAATGCCCTTTTGCCCTTTTACTTTGACCTGGGGGACCTACTTTACATTTTAAGGAAAAGGGTTTTTCAAATTTGGACCACTGCATTTTTTGATTCCGAAAAAAAATTTTTGAAATTATTTTGCCCTGGACCTACTTTTCCCATTTTCAACTAAGCTTAGTTTTGGGAAACCACTTTTCTTTAGTTTTGTTTTACCGAAAAAAAACTTTGACCTTTACATTGCCCTAGTGCCCTACTTTCACTTTTTTAAAGGTACAGGCTTCAAATTTGGACCACATGAATATTTTTGTTTTTCGGGTAAAATTTGCCCCGGTTTTTGCCCTTAGTGACCTCCCTTTAAATTTTAAGCTACAGCCTTAAAAGGACCATTTGAAGATTTGTGTTGTTCCCGGAAATAAAATTTTGACCTTGGTGGGTCAGTAAGTCTTGAAATTTGGAACACAAAAAAAAAGGGGCACATTGGTGGGCCCCAAAAGATCCCTCTGTGATCCTTGAAATTTTAAAAATTTCCTTTAAATTTAGCCCAAAAATTTTCCCTTTAAAAATTGTAAAAAATTTTCCTTTAATTTTTAGCCCTTTTTTTTTTGTCCCAAATTCCCCTAAAATTACCCCAAAAATTTTTTGTCAGGGTAGGGCTAAAACGGGTTTTTTAGTTTTTTTTATTCTTTTTAAACAAAGAAACAAAAAAGGTTTGGGTAATGCTTTACTCGAGGGGTTTTTAAAACAAATTAATAATAAATTTTATTAAATTTACATGTTCCCCTCACAAAATTTCCGGGTTGGTATTGGTTGAAGACAGCGCAAAAGTTTCTATTGCCGCAGCGGCCTGGGTTAGATTCCTTATGTGGGCATCTTTTTCTTTTTTTTTGATTTGGCTTTTTTAAAGGGATAGTTTAATTTTGAAACAAAAACTTAAAAATTCTAATTTTTCATAAGATGACAAAAACTTCGATTTGTAAAAAATAAAATTTTAGCAAAAAATCGGGAAAGGTCATGGCCCTTTAAAACAAAAAAAAGAAGTTGGGAATTAATAGCAGTTTGTTGCCATTTATCCTGATCAATCAAAAAAAACTGTTTTTTAAAAAAATATTTTGTAAATCTTTTTTTAAAAAAAAACTTGCCAGCACTGTCCTTTTCTCTTAGTCATTTTATGTCTACCTACTCGTACATACATCTTTAAGCAGGTGAAATCCAGTTCATAACAGATGTTACCATTTATGGTGTGAGTAATTTTCATACACTAGGTCACTCGCTAAAGAATCGTTCCATCAAATGATCAATAAATGTTGTAAGCGGGAAAACACAATAGGGATTTGATTAAACTTTTAAAGGAAAAGGGTAGGTCCATTAAAATTTCAAATGTGGTCAATATATCATTTTTTATCAAGATGCACTTTTGGGAATTCTGCAACTTTTTTAAATCTTGAACAATTTTTTTTTTAGTTGGGGAATTGTCCCTGGGGGATTTAAAATTTTGATTTTGATATCTTTTATATGCCCGTTTTAAAAAATCAGTATAATTAGGTGAGGGCATTGGTTTTTTGTCGGTCGGGCTGTCATTTTTTTAGGGTGGGGGAGTTTAAACTCGGTAATGACATGAAATGTGGGGGGGCAATAGGACAAGTGGGAGCACGGGAACAGTCGGGGTTGGGCCCCAAAATGCCCGAGGATACAAATGGATTTTTAAGGTAAATTTTTCATGCTCATACTTTAACTTTGTTTCCCCCGTCTTTTTTTTTTAAACAAATTAAAGGGTTTAAGGGATTTTTAACCGGGGCATTAGGTAGATGGCAAATTTGGGTAGGGTTAAAAGGTCAAGGTCAAAAAATGGGGGTTTAAAGGTAAAATTTTTTTTTTCTTTTTTCATTTCCAGAGCAAAAATTAAAAACTTTTTCAAGGATGTTGACTTAAAACTTGGCATTAGGTAGTGGCAATACCCTGTTAATTTGGGCGGTAGGAAAAAGGTCTTTAAAAGTTAGTTCAAAATCTGCCCCTTTTTTTTTGTGTCCAGAGCAAAACTTTCAGTTCCTTGTGCCTTAGTATTCCATCACTGCTGCTGCACAAAGCCCCCAACAGTCTACCCACAGCCACATTTCATCCCTCTTTCCCCTCACCTCCCCACACACAAAACCTTTTTTTTTTTTTTTTTTTTTTTTTTTTTTTTTTTTTTTTTTTAAATTTTTAAATTTCCTCCCCCCCCTTTTGATCTGGGAATTTTGGGGGCCCCTTGTTGAAAGAAAAACTTACAAAACAATAAAATTTGGGTTTCCCAATGAATGAAATTTTTATGTTGATTGTCAATTTTGTCATCTTTCTTTTTGTAGGGGTTTAAAAGTGCTAAAAATTTTTACAAATATTACTTTTTTTTTTTTTTCCAGTTGGAAACTCCCGGTAGTGGGGTGCAGGGGTCGGATCCCACACATCAGCCCCAAAACCCATCTGCATTTTCTTTTCCCCACTTTTGCTAAATCGGGGGAAA
The DNA here is from genome assembly GCF_021730395.1 of Mercenaria mercenaria. NCBI lineage: Eukaryota > Metazoa > Mollusca > Bivalvia > Venerida > Veneridae > Mercenaria > Mercenaria mercenaria. Next base: position 43,105,840 of record NC_069370.1, read on the forward strand.
ACCCATGGCCCCCCCAGTCCAGTCCCCAGGGACTATGGAGTGGGGAAACCCCCTCAAGGTCAGAGGGGTCAAGGTCACCCTCACCCACAGGTGTAACCCAACAGAGTGGTCGGGACCCCGAAGGGCAGCGGTCAAAAAAACAATCCCACATTCCCAGTAAATGGGAAAAATTCATAAACAAGGGCCCAGTTGTCACCCCCTTTCCCGGTGGCCAGTTGTCGCAACCATGGGACTTCAGCAATTTTGTTAATCACGCCGGGTTCCAGTCTTCAGCCCACACCCGCCTCGTCTGGGGGGGGGGGTGGGTTGGGAATGGGGCCTGGTGCTCACAAAGGGTGACAGTAGTTCAGACCGGTCAGTTTGGGGCAGTAAATTTTGCAGTTTTTGGGGTATCTTCCAGTATGGAAAATATCCCCCCCCTCAGTGGCCAGGGGGGGGGTTTTCCTTCCAAAAGCGGCGGGGGTAAAAACAAAAATTCCCGGGTCCAGCCCCCCCGGGCTTTTCCCAAAAATTTACAAGGATTTCATCAGAAAAGGGGGAGGGAATCCCGATGGTGGGTGTGGTGTCAAAAAAGTCCAGTAGCAAGTCATTGAGGGCCGTCAACTTTTTAGGTTTTATGGGGGGAATTGTTTGTTCATTGTCATGAAATGGGGGAAAGTTAAAGCAAGGTTTGTTTTTTTTGTTTGAAAAGGTAGGGGAAACAAATGGGGTTTATTTTATGGTAGGTTTCATGCTTGTGTTGTACCGTTCGGTTGCACTGGGGTTGGCCCCTTTTTTTTGTGTGGAAACAAATTAAAGTTGTAGCGGCTTTGGGTTTTAATCACCATGGCAATCGGGGTTTCCCAGGGAAAAAAAGGTAGGGGAAGGAAAGCGCAGGTTTTTTAAACATGTTGTAGCAAATGGAATAGAATTTTGAAAAGGGCCCATCTTTATTCTTTCATGGGCAAAAATTTCCCATATGGGATGTAAGTAATGGGTTTAAAGGTAAGGGGGTTTTTCCATCCCTATAAATTTTTAATTTGAAAAGGGATTTGGGTTTTGTTGGATGTCGGGGGGAAAACAAAAAATGGTTGTTCCTTTTTACACCCCCTACAACAACCCAAAGTTGGGTTAAAAAAGCGAAAATGGGGGTTTACTAAAGCTAAAAAAAGGTTTAAAGGAGGGGTGCGAGGTCCGTTAAACAATAAAAAATGCCTTTGACCCATTGTTTGTTTTTTAAGCCCTTATAGACAAGTTAGGGTTGGGGGGGAAATTTGGTTCAGGAGGGGGTGGGAAAATTTGGGAAATGGTTGTTGCTAAAAAATTGATTTAGTGTAGGTTAAAAAAAAATAGGGGAAAAAAATATTCTTTCGAGGACAGGGGCTAACATTTTTTAATGTATGTGAAAAAACTATAGAAGTACAGTGGTTGAAATATGTGTATTTCCCCGGCAGGGTTTTAAATGTTTGTAATGGCTGTAGAAATACAAAAATGTAATGATTGTTTATGAAAAGGGGTTTTAACTCGATGAAAAAAATTAAAGGGGAAACAGTTTTCAGTTTTCATTAAACATGCCTTGATAAAAGTAGTCAAAATTTTTTATCCCGCTCTTTTGTATTGGAAAATGGGAAAAAAAAAAAAAAAGGTTTTTATTTGGGTTACGTGGAGTTTACTTTCTTTCTTGTTTTTAAATAGGAGAATTTTTTAAATGGTATCTTTTTTAAATCCCTTTTAATCTAGAAAAAAAAAAAAAGGGAAAAAAACCCTATTTTTGACTATTGAAAAAAAATTTCTTTTAAATTTCTTTGCAAAGGGTTTTATTATTCAATATAAAGAAAAAAATTTTTTCCCAAAAAGCTTTGTTTGTATATTAAATTATAGATTTTTTTGAAATTTTTTTTCCCTGCTATTTTTTCATAAAAATGAAACCAAATATTCTAAAAATGTCTTTGAAAAGAATAGAAAAATTTTTTAACGTTTCTTTTTATTATTGTCAGTGAAAACACTGTTTGATAAAGTATTGACGTTTCAGGGGGCCCAGTGTCTCCTGGAGTAATTCCTGTGGCCCCCGGCTTGAACCTAATTTTGAATGTTTGGATCACGGGGTTTAAAAAGTTTTGACCCCAAAGCTTTTTTTTCTGCTCTCAACACCGCAGGGGGGAGGCAGGGTTTAACTTGATAAAAAATAGACGGAAAAAGAAAATTAATAAACAAAGAATTTTAAAAAAGTGTCATTTTCAGCAGATGGGGGGAGGGTCTTTTAAAAAAAATATACTGAATGTTGATCATTTACACTTCATTTTTTCTGCAAAGGTGCTTTTTTTATAGAAGTTAGAAACAGATCATTATTCGATTTTGTGAGTTGAAAATTTTTAAATCAAATCTTATAAGTTTTTTTTATTCAGTTTAAAAGTTTAAAAATGGAGTCCTTTTATTTTCTTTTGAAATTTTTAAAAAATTTAAGGCCCAGTTTGCAAAAAAATTTTACCTTTTTTTCTGTAAAGTTTTAAACTTTCAATTTTTACATTAAAAAGTTCAAAAAAAATAAAAGTTTTAAAAAAAGTACAAGCTAGTTTTAAAATTTCGATTTCTGCATGACAAGAAAGAAATAGGGGTTAATTTTTTTGGGGTTTTTAAAAAAAAAAACATGCTTTTTTTACTCTGGATTTTTTATTATTAAGTATTTTTAAGTACTAGATTTTACCTAAAATTGATACAAAGTTTTTTAATAGTGTTAAGGTTACAAAAAAAATTTTTAGTGTTGAGGGTTTTTATGATTTATGTTGTTAGACAAAAATTAGACTTTTAAAAATGAGATAAATTTTAAATTTTTGTCTTTCTGCTAATGTGTAAAAAAATTTTTTAAAGGGCCCGGGGAATTTATGCTTAATGGGTCTGGTTAAAAAAAAAACCTATCTCTTCTTTTTTTTAATTTTTTTAAGGGGTTTTAAAATGGGGGAAAAATTATTTTTAAAAATTACCTTTTTTACTGAGGAATGAAATGATGAAAAAATTAAAGTGCCCAGAAAATGAAAATATTTTTTAAATGTCTGTTTTTAAAACTCTGAAAGTGGGTTTTACAATGTTTTTTAAATTTAAGGCTGAAAAAGGATTTAACTGTGATAATGGCATTTAAAAATTGGGAGTCCAAAATCAGTTAGAAAAAATCATTTTTGGGTTTAAAGGTATACGGGATTTAAGATCTGAAATTGGGAATTTTTGTTTAATTCCCTATTTTTTTTTTAAGTAGATAAAACCCTTAAAAACTTTTTTGGGGTTCTTGATGTAACCCCGGACTTTTCAAGCATTGTCGGAAAAAAAAAAGTTCCCCAAAATTTTATAAAGTTGGGTTTTGATCAAAAACTGGAGGGGTAGGGATGGTAGTAGTGGTGCTGTGTTTTGTTACCCTGTAAAAGTTTGGAATTTTTTAATTTAATCAAATTTTAAAAGAAATAATCCCCCCAAAAAATTTTTGGTCATTTCATAGTAAATCACCAGTGTAAAGGGAAAGTCAAAATGTTTTTGGGAATATGTTACGGGAAATGAGGAGAAAATTTCCCAAACCCGTATTCATTTTAAAAGAATTTGATTTTTAAAATTCATAGTTGATTTGGGGAAACCTATTTTTTACTAGTACCCTCAAATTTGTTTTTTTGTAATCAATAAATTCGGAAAGCGACATTTTTTTAGAAAAAATATTTTTTAAGATGGGAGTGGTTTAGTTTAAACCATTTTAAAGGGTAACGGTGTTAAAAAACTATTTTTCCCCTTGGTTAGGGCCCATTTAAAAGGGTTTTTTAAAATTTTTTGCAATTTGAGAAGAATCTAAATTTTTGTAAAATTAATTTCTTTTTTCCAAAAAAAACTTTAAAACTTTTACATATTTGCCAAATGTTTTACCAATTCTGTAAGTGTTTTAGATTGTTGCCCCTTTGGAAAAAAATTAAGTTTAGTTGACGAACCCGCGTTTAATTTAAAAATGCTGGTGGTTTGTGATTTCCTTTGTGACCAGGGCAGGCCCCAAAATCAGCCCGAACATACGTGCAGGTGACATGGTTTTGCACTGTTCGGAAATTTAGTCAGTAAAATTTTTGTTTAACCCCCCGGGGTTCCCAAAAAATAAGTGGGGACTGCCCAAAAAGAGGTAGAAAATGTTCATTTTTTTCCCGGGTTTTTGCAGGGGGGGGAAAGGTTAAAAGCTGTAAATTTCCCCAAAAGTACAAAAAAAAAAAAATCTGCAAATAAATTTAAAAAACTGTTTTAAAGGGAAAAAAAAATTATTGTTTAATAATTTTAAAAAGACTGCTGTAAATTAAAGCAAAAAAAGTTCTCTGTAAGATCACTAATTTTGAAAATTTTCACAAAAAGTCCTTGACGAAGCTACTGAAAATTTAAGAATTATAACAAGAAAGTCCTAAACATATGGTTGTGCTAAATTAATGTTTGTGACATATGCAAAGGTTTCTGATATTAATCTATATATAAATTAGAAGTGTAGCGCTTAGAAGTCAAAGAAGCACTAAATACAGAATGCACTTTGAATGAACGGCTCTTTTATCACAGTAGTGTTTTTAAAATATACTTTCTTTAAAAACGGCCTCAATTTAGGGTTAAAAATGATATAAAAATTTTTTTTTGTTTGGATTGTTTTTTAAATTTAAAATAGGGAAAAAATAGTAAAAAAAAGAATTTTTTTTTTAAAAAAGGGATTTTGTAAAATATTTCCCCCTAAAATGTTTAAATTTTTACTAAAATCATGTTTTTACTTCCTTCTCCATGTTAAAGTTTTAAATGAAAAGTTAAATTTAGTTTAAAAAGTTGGGTTTTTCTGTGGTAATTTTTTATTTTTAAATGGAGAAAAAACAAAAAAGAAAAAAGTGGTTTATGGTTTTAAAATTTAAATGTTTTATATTTATAATTGAAATATAAATATTGGGGTTTTAAAATTTTTTTTCCCCTGGGGAAAACAAGTTTTATATTTTTTTTTAATCCCAATATTTTGGGATAATTACATAGAATTAATTGAAAAAAAATTTAATGAAATTTTTTAAAAGTTTTTTCAGGTTAGATTTTTTTCACATAAGCATTGTGACCACTTACTATATGGGGGAAAATTTTAATTCTATAAATGACATTGAGGGAAAAGTCTCAAAAAAAAATTTTTGCACAGTGCCGCCCTCATAAATTTAAAATAAATTTTTAATACTTATTAAATTGTAAAGTAATGTTGGAATATGTAAACCCAAAACATTGCCCCATTTAAAAAAAGATTTAAAAACAGATAGTTGGGGTTTGTTTGTTGGGTTTTAATTGAATGCTACACAGCTAGAATTCTTATATATTGGCAAAGCCAGCAAAAGGCGGCTTTAAGGACATGCGGGAGCTCAAATCTGTGGCATTAAAAAGTCTTTGTATGGGAAAGCCCTTTAAACCAAAAAAAAATCTGTTATGAAATGCAGAGGCAAGGAAAAAAATTTTGGGACCCAAAAAGTATAGGAGGGTCAAGTCTAGTTGGAAAAAGTACTTTTTTGAAAAGCCAGGGACTAGACAAAAATTTTGGGGACAGGTTTTTCCCCCTACCCTCGGGGAAGGGGAATTTTTAAAATTTTAAGCGAAAAGGGGAAGGTTTTTTGCCTGTATATGTAACTACTTTTCACTCTTACAATACTGTTTTCAATCATTTCTAAGTTTTATGTGAAAATTGCCCAAAAGTAATCTTTTCCCTTTGAGGCCTATATAATATTTAAAAGAAAGAGATATTATTTGTTTAAAAAACCCATCTCAGGGGAATTTTCTTTTGAGAAAAGGGGAAAAAAAAAGTTTAATTTTTGGAGGGGAATGATACCCAAAAATTTGGCCCCCAAAAAAAAGGCCCCAAAAGGGGTGTTTTTGAAAGCTTATGCAAAACGGGGTTCGTGTATGAAATGATTAGGCAGCCCCTTAAGTCCTTATTGGGTAAATTTTAGGAAAAACAAATCTTGAAAGAAAAGGTTTTTAATGAACAACAGAGTCTTTTAAGAAATGTAGGGAAACACAAAATCCCTTGTAGAAATGTTAAGGCAATGCAAAAACCCTCAAATGGTGAGGCAATTTCAAGCCCCCAATGGTTAAAAGGGAAAACAAGCCCTCATATGAAATGTTTTTAAAGGCCCCTACAAACCTTGTATTTAAATGTTTTAGGGGGAATACAAGTTTTTGAAAAAGCTGAAAGGGAATACAAAAACTCTTATGAAATATTAAAGGGGAATACAAGCCCTCGTTATGAAAAGGTTTAGGCAATACCCAAATCCTTAAATGAAATGTTAAAAGGAAAACAAGTCCCTTTTATGAAATGTTCAGGAAACAAAAAACCTTTTATGAAATTTAAATTTAAACAAGTCCCGGATGAAAGTAGAGGGGAACAAAAGTCTGTTTTGAAAAAGTTTGAGGAACACAAGTCTGTATGAAATTTTTAGAGGAACAAAGTCCTTGTATGGGAAAGTTCAGGCAACACAAGTGTTTGGATGAAATGCTGAGGGAAAAAAGTTATATGGGAAAAGTAGAGGGTAACACAAACTGTTTTGAAATGTTGAGGTAACACAAAGTCCTTGTATGAAATGGGAAAGGGAAAACCCAAACCCCCAAATGTTTTAAGGGGATTTCAAAACCCTGTTGAAAGTTAAGGCAATACAAGTCCTTGTTGAAAAAGTTGAGGCAATTAAAAAGTCCCGTATGAAAAAGTTGGGTAATACAAACCCTCTTATGAAATTTTTAAGGAAAAACAAGCCCCCGTGTGAAATATTGAGGGGCCCCAAACAAAATTCTTATATGAAATGTTAAGGCAAAAAAAATCCCCTTTTATGAAATGTTAGGGAACATAAATCCTTGTTGAAATTTTAGGGAACACAAGTTCTTGTATGAAATGTAGGGTTTAAAACAAATCCGTATGGGAAAAGAAAAAGGAAACAAAATATTTGATTGGGAAAAGTTGAGGGGAAAAGTCTTTTATGGAAAAAATTGAAAGGGAAAACAATCCCTTTTATGAAAAGTTGAGGCAACAAAAAATCCTTGTTTGGGAAAATTTTAGGTAACACAAAATCTTGTTGAAATGTTGAGGCAACACAAATCCCTTTTAAGAAAGGGAGAGGTAAAACAAAAACCTTGTATGAAAAACTGAGGGGAACAAAAAGTCCTTGTATGAAAAGTAGAACCAACACAAGTCCCTTTTTTGAAATTTTAGAAAAATCTTTGTTGAACTGGTTTAGGCAAAAAAAAGTTTCCCTTTTATGAAATGTTGAGGCAACATAAGTCCTGGATGAAATGTTGAGGCAACACAAGTCTTTGTATGAAATGTTGAGGCAACACAGTCCTTGTATGAAATGTTGAGGCAACACAAGTCTTTGTATGAAATGTTAGGAAACACAAAAGGTTTTTTGAAAAGTTCAAGAGGCAACATGAGGCCCTTTTTTGAAAATATTGGAGGGAAAAACGAGCCCCCCCCAAAAAGATGTTTTGACCATTTTTCTCTTTTGCGATAGTTTTAGGCAAAAAAAGATTTGGGGGTTTTGGGGTCGAAGTCCTTTTATGAATGAAAAAAAACTAGTCTTTAAAAAAAGGGCTGTGCAGGTTTAAAGCTATCGGGCAACAAATTTTAATGGGGGAGGGGAAAATTTTACTCAAAAAATGATTTGCGTTTCCGGGGCTTTTTCTTGGGGGTTTTAAAACAAAAACCCGTTTCCCTTTTTTTAAAATGGTGTTTGAAACTTCCAAAAGTTTTTTTTACGAAACGGTTTAGGGCAGTTTGTCCTCATTTAAAATGGGACTGGTTCGGGGTGAAATGTGTCTGGCCGTCCAGTAGGCCCAAAACTGCCCCTTTAATGAAAAGGTAATGAGGCTAAAACCCAAACCCTTTCATGTAATGTTGAGACAACAATTTAGGCATTCTAATTATGGGGTTTCAATGTATTTTCCCATTTCAGTTTAGAGTTTTCGGGGGAAAAGAAAATCCTTTTAAATGTTGTTAGTTCTGAAGGCCACTTTCTTTTAGGCAAAAATCAGTCCTTGCATTTAAAAGGGTTTAAAGGAAAAGGGGTTTTTTGATGTTCAGTCCTTATTGGTGTGTTGGCAAATTTTAAAATAGTCATTTTATTAATATCATTTAAAAAAACAGGAAAATTTTTTAGTGGAACCAAAAAGTAATTTTTTTCCCAATGGGCCTTTTAAAATTTTATCTTGGGGGGTATGAAGTTTATTTGTGGGTGTCAGTTCATGTATGCTGTTTCATTTTTTAAAAATTTTCTTAATTTTTTCCCCTTTCCCCTCCCGGGGGTTTTTATCAAATTTTAATCATTTATTTTAATTAAATTTTTAAATGTAGAGGCAAACTATGGAATAAAAAGATTAATTAGATTTGCATCAAGAAAATTTTTGCTCCTAAAGTCGCGCAATATTTTCCCCTGCAGATCTTGCATTTTCTCGATCAAATCTAATTAAACATAATTATTGTCTTGAGGCAATTCCAGACATTGTATCATGTTTTAGTCAAACCAAGGTTTAGGCAATAGCACCCTTTTGTTTAGGATTTAGGCAAAGTACTTTGGGAAAGATATTTAAGGTTTTTCCCGGAAAAATTTTTTTTGGAATTGAAAAAAACCTTTTATTTTTATGGAGGGGAACATACTGTTTTTTTAAAACAATGCAAACTGTTTAAGAATTGTATTTTTTAGTCTTCATGGACATACCATTGAATTGAGTTTGATTTTTTCAATATTGTCTTTAAATAATAGGTAATTAGTTTATAAAGAAAATTTGTTTGAGGATTTTAAACCCAATTTCAGGGCCTTGTTTTAGGAATCACCAAATTTTGTAATGAAATAGGATCTCTTTTAATGTTTAAATAAATGAAAGAATGTATTTGGGGGTGCTCACCCAATTTTTTTAAAAGGGCCTTTTTGGCAAAATATCTATCACTTAGGTTTTTTTTAAAAATTTCTATATGATTGTATTGTTCCCTATGGGTTCCCGAAAATTTCTCCAGACCCCTTTCCCTTAGGGCGAGCGAAAGGTGTAGTTTTTTTTATTTTTGTGCAGCAGTTTTTGTCCTCACTTTTACGTTCATTGAACCAAAAACCCCGCCAAAATTATAAGGACGGTTGCCCGTCATGCCCCAAAAAAAGTTTTAAAAAAAACTTTTTGGCAGGGTTTTTTAAAACCCCCAGGGGCTTTAAAATTTTAAAAGGGAAAATTTATTTTATGTAGAGTTAATGTTGGTTTTTAGTTCTCTCTTATGATACATCAGAAAATAATTTTTTTAAAATTTAAAAAATTTTAAAGATTTTAAAAAATAAGGGTGTTTTTTTCATGTATGAAAGATATGTTATTTTTAAAAATTTTTTTATCCACGCGGTTTTGGCGAAAGGTTTTAAAGTTATTTTTTTATGCTTTTTTTAAGGTTTTTAAGGGGGGGGTAACGAAAATAAATTTAAAGACCCGCCCCTTTTGATTTTTATTTAAATTCCCCTGACAAGGCATGTTTGTAAATAAAAAAACTAGTATCGGACAAATTTTTAACTTTTCCCTTTTTTTTTATTCAAAAATTTTTTCGGGCCCATTTGAAGACTTTGGACGGGGATATTTCAGAAACCCCTTTTCCCGGTTGGGGAAAAAAGGTGACCCCCAAAGAACTTTGTTATGAAAAAATCGCTTAAAACCCCCCCAAAAAAAATTTTTTTTGGGGCCGGTTTTCTTTAGAAAGAAATATATAAATGCGAAAAAGCCAAGTCGGGTTTGCGTCAATATTATCCCCAAAAATTTGCAAGTACCAAAATGATGTTGCGAAAGGGAAAAAATCAAGTAAATATTTATGTAAAGAAGAGCAAAAATGCGTTTATCAACGGAAATTTTGAATTTTTAAAATTTAATTTTAATTACGTTTTTCGGAAATTTTGGCCCCTTTTTTTTTTATATATGGACGTATATCTTATGTCCCGGGCCAGACAGGGAAAATTGGTGCCTTTGGGGTTTGGGGGGTGAAAGGTCGATGTTTCGCGTGTTGGGCCCGAAAAAGTTTTCAACCCGGGTTTGAACCCTAGACCAAAGGGGTCGGCACAGGTATTTTAAGCAAAAACGGTTTTAAATTAGGGTTAAAAAAACCCGGGAAAACAAAATGAAATCAAAAGTTCCTTTTAAAGGCCCTTTAAAATTTTTTGTTAAAAAAGATTTGGGAAAAAACTATAAAATAGTTTTTGATGATAATTATACGGTCAGAAAAATGCCCGCACATAAACCCCTTTTCAGTTAGAGTCATAAGGGATGGGAAAAAAAACAATAGAAAAAACTTCCCACTTTGTTCATCAATATTCAAAGGTTTTACTTTGTTCATCAAAATTCAAAAACGGGTTTACCCAAAATTTAGGAAAAAAATTATGGGGAAAAATTTATTTTTTTAAACGAAATTGTTTTATTTTTTTTTGATAACCGGAAAAAATGGGCCCAAATTTTTTACAAAAGGGATTAGAGCCTTTAAAAAGATCAACGTTTTTTCAGTATTTTTTGGGTTTTTTTTTTCTTTTTTTTGTAACATTTTTAGGACAGCCCGGCGTAAACCCTTTAAAATGAAAATGCAAAAACTTAAAAAATCCGTTTGATATGACTTTTTTTAAGCTGATCCCGAGATGCGGTTTTTTGTCCCCTAAAAAGTCTTTTTTATTATGGCAGTAACCAAAAATTTTTAAACCCTTTTTTTTAAAAGGGTTTCACAATTAATCGATAGTACTTGATCCAAAACGTTTTTTCCCATACAAAGTGGGGGAGCAAAATTTTTCCCCCCCCCACTGGGCCAAAAACCCCGATGTAAAAAATTAAATTTTCAAGGGAAACAAGGAAATAAAAAAGGGTTTTCTTTTTCACTCGTTTTTCTTGTTTTTTTTTATTTATCTGTTAAAGTGAGTACTAAAATGAAAGAGTTGGCAGCAGACAACGAAGCTCACTACAAAAGATGAAACGTCTTACAAGAGCACATTCTGAAAGGAGGGTTATTTTGTGAGTGGATTGGTTTTTGTTTCGTGCGTGGCGTGCTTTTTTCTTAAAAAAGAAAAAAATTGGAAAAGAACGACGTTCAGATTACAAAGTTTAAAAAGCAGATTTTTGGAGGTTTAAAAAAGGGGGTACTTTTAATTTAGGGGAATGATTTTTAAATGGGGGGACCAACGTTTTTTACAAAGTTTTTAAAGTTTTCACTAGATTTGGGGGGCGTTTTATGTTTACTTTTTATTTCTTGTTTAAAAAAAAATGATGTTTCTTTTCTGTTTTTTTTTTAATCTTTTTTTACATTTCCCTTTTTGTATCTTTACTCTTGACCTTTCCAGGGTTTTTTAAAGGGAAAAAGTATTCTATATCTAGGCCCCAAAGGAAATTGGGTGACGCGTTCAGATGTAAGAGTTTTGAGCAGGGTTTTTGGGAAAAAGTAGGGTTTGGGATGTTGCAAGTTTTTTCAATATTTGTTTCTGTTTTTTTCAAAATGATTTTTTGTTTTATACATCCCAAAAGAGTTACCACAAAAAAACCTACATCTACACCAGGCAATGGTATTAATCTTTAGGCCCGCTGGCGAAAAGTGATTTGCCTTTTCGTCATTGGACCCAAAAACACCCCGACATCTTTCAGACCTGATCTTGGGTCTGTACGGGTTTGTTATTCAGCGTAAATCTTCAGTGAAATCCCTTCGAAAAAAAAGGTACTGACCAAATTAAAAAGTGGGGCATCCAAATTTTTGAAATTTTGGGGGGCTAAACGTTAATGGTTGGGCAGGGTCCCAAAAACCCAAACCATGCAACCGATTCCCCTCGTGAATGCATAGCTTTAAATAGTTTAAACTTTTCCCAAAACCGGTAAAAGAAAACAGGCAAAAAATTGAAATTTTAAAAAGAACTTGATAAAAAAGATGGCTTATGGCACCCGAGATGCTTTGTTTTGTTTAAAACTTTTTTATTCGGTTTTTCTTTTTTTGTCAGGGATTTGTTTTACAGGGAGTGGGGATTTGGGGGTTTTTTGTTTTGTTGTTTTGTTTTTGTTGGGGTTTTGTTTTTTTGATGGTGTCTATGGTATTTGGGCCCAGGGGCTCACGGGCTTTTTTTGTAACGATTGAAGGGGGAAAAAAAAGTTTATACTTTTTGGAAAAAAATATTTTTATTTTTTTCCCCCATGAAAAAAACCCAAAATTCTTAAGTGTCAAAGCCGTGCCTATCTATATTTTGGTTAATTATGTTTGTGATAGGGGAGGTAAAATTTACTTTTTTAAAAATTTTGGGGGGTTGGGGGGGGAAAATTTTTGTCTACCAGTATTTTCATGTTTTTAATTTCAGTAGCTATATGATTGTCAGTAAATGTATATATGTCAACCAATGTCAGAAAAAGAAATTCATCAAAACGGAATGAAGAGCAAACTTGATATTTAAGGTCAAAGGTCAAATTTATGTACAAATCACAAAAATTGGCATATTTGAAATTTATTTTTATTCTTAAAAATTAGTTTGTTATCATAAGTCACTCAGCTTTATATATGTAATGTATATATATCAGTCAAAGTCAGAAATGCAAATCTTATTGCAAAATGTCAAGGTCAACCCTGATAATTGAAGGTCAAAATTCATTTTCATGCAAAAATATGAAAAATGTTACATTTACTTATTCTAACGTTTTTAATATGTATTCACATTGTTAGTCACTGAAGTTAATTCGTTTTAATGTCTGTATGTCAGGCAAAGTCGGCAGTGCAAAGGTAACCACAAAACTGCCAAGGGTAAAGCATATATCAAAGGTCTAATGTCAAATTAGTGTGAAAAATTGCATGAATAGTTTCCTGTTTGAAATATAACAGCTATTTCTGACCATTATTTGTAATTTCTCGTGATTTATTTTAATGTATATATGTCCCACAATGTCAGTAATAAAGATATCGTCTAAAATCAGACAAGTTCAGACGTGATATTAAGGGTCAAAGGTCATTTTCAAGTAAAAGAATGAAAAAAATAGCTCTTTAACTTTTCTTCTAGTTAATGATATTTTGTCGATATTAATCAACAATATCAGTTCATCTAAATGTATAAAAGTAGGCGATGTCTGGTATGCACATATAATTTCAAAACATTCAAGGTCAACCATAATTTCAAAGGTCAAAGGTCATAAAAGTGAGTAAAATGTTGCAATAATATCACCTGTTTGTAATAATTTTTATTGTTTAAAAATATTTGTTTTGTCATTTTAGTAACTAATCGTTGTTCATTTTACTGTATATATGTCAGACGATGTCAAGGAAGAGAAAATAAGTCAAGGTCGAACCTGGTATTAAAGGTCAGGGGTCATTTTTGTGTAAAAGATCAAATTGTAGCATACTTACTCATTACTTTGTTCAAAAATAATAGCGCTTGTTAGAATTTTCTGTTAGCAATTTATCTTAATGTATACATGTCAAGCAAGGTCATGAATGTAGGTCTTATCCAAATAAGGCAAAGCCAAACATATTATCAAAGGTCAGTGGTCAAATTCGCGTGAAAATTAGCCAAAAAACAGTATTTTTGCAATGATTTTTCATCATTTTTTGAGGGTATATCAAAACTATTAACTAATTATTATTCATTTTAAAGTACATTGTATATATAACAGATTAAAGGTCAAAGGAGAGAGCCTTAAAATACCTCGTCATTATGAAAAAAACTGCCTGGAACAAGTTGGGGAGTAAATGCAAAGATCCTCTGCAAATCTACACAGGCAACGTACGGCCCATAGCAGGGTACGCATCAACCTCATTGGTACCTGCTTCCAAAACCAGTAAAGATAAACGGGACAAGGTTAAATTTCAGGTCTGAAGATAATCCCGGGGCAATGAAAACAACTCCAATAAAATAAATGGAAAAGACAGCCAACCCTGAGCCATAAGAGACAAGGCGAGAGAACAAAGCTTTTGTGCATGCAGAGAAGGCAAAGAGACTACCATCACATCCACACCACTCAAAACTCGAGAGCAGAACCAAAAACAGACTGAAAAGGCAGAGTCTTAACCACATCGTCAAAGAACTGCAAATAGGGAAACTAGCAGCACTGGACACAGAGGCAGAGCCGCTCGAGCCCAATGAATGGGTTCCCATACAATGTGCTCCCAAGATCAGATTGAAAGTGCCAGGAGTAGAAGAAAAGGGAAAGCAACATCAGGCTTACCAACAATCTCTTACGCTAGAAATGATCAATAACCGCTATCCAGCACACTCTTGGGTCCAAGCATATACCGATGGATCAGTGGAAAAGGCTGTTCGGAAAGCTGGGAGTTGTGCCTACATCAAATTTTCAAACAGCTCCTCCTTTATACTCTCTCATCCAGTCAGCAAGAGATGCTCCAACAACAGATCCAGATGTAAGCCCTCACATCGGCGACACTCGAACTGTATAGGCGAGGAGAAAAGAGACAATATATTCCTAACAGACCCCAAGTCAGCTCGTCAGGCTCACTCAGCAGGTCCATCAGACAAAAATCAGACAGCTGTTGAAAAACATCAGTCTCCTGCCTGAGAGCAACAATGTAGCATTTCGATGGATTCCTGCACATGTGGGTATAGCTGGAAATGAAGCTGCACACAAACTTGCAAAGACAGCAACCAGGCAAATACAGCCCCAATCTCCAACTTCATATAGATAATCTCAGACTCTGTGGAAGAACAGCTTTGCGTCAGACTGAAAGAACATAAATGGAGGTTACCTGCCAAATCAGGATTGTCTACACAAGCTAAACAGTCAATTAACTGTCTTCTCTCTGCGCACTGAAGACTGTGGCCTGAGAAAACATATGAAGAAGCTGGGAGCTGCAGAGAAAGCTAAATGTCAGTGCGGATCAGAGGAACAAACACCGTTTCACATTCTGCAGAGCTGTTCCTATCTGGAAGAAGCATGCCAGAAAGTCTGGCCAACAGACATCCCATTTGAGACCAAGCCGTGGAGAGATGCCAGCAACCTGCAAAATACGGTGCAGTTCATTGCCGCATCTAATCATAAGATATAAAACGGCCATAAAAAGATGGAAGGCAGTAAAGACGTAAATAAGTAAAGGCCAACATTAAAATGAATTAACAGCAAGTTATAACAAGTTATGTTTGAACAAAGAAATAAAATAACAGTGCTATCTTTTGAATATTTTACCTGAAAATGAATTTACAACTTTAACATCAAGGCTGATCTAGACTCATGTTTTATGATATCTTCATTGTTGACATTGACCCATATATATACATGTATGAAACTTCAAGGATTAACCATAAGATATTAATAATGACAAAATACCTTTAAACAATGAAAATTATTGCAAAAATTCTTTTTTTGCGATCTTTCACACAAATTTGACCTTTTACCTTTGATATAAGCTTTACCAATCACTGTTTTTGAAATTAGATCTGCATTGCTGACATTGATTTACAAATAAACATAAGACAAAATTATTTTCAATGAACAAAATGACAAGATAATTTGTAACGAAGAAAAAATTAAAAATGATGTATTTTGAATTTTTTACATGAAAATGACCTTTGACCTTTAATGTCAGGTTTGACCTTGACTTATTTTTCCTTATTATTTCAACAGTAATATTGTCAGTTGTATATACTTTAAAATGAATACTGATCAATTTTACTAGTAGTGACAAAAATAACCTACACAATAAAAAAAATAATTGCAAAATTCTAGTTATTTTGCGAAATTTTACACAAATTTGACCTTTGACCTTTGATAATAGGTTTGCGTTTGACTTATAAGAATAAGACCTACATTGCTGACCTTGCTTGACATGTATACATTAAAGTGAATTGCTAACAGTGAATTATAACAACAACCTATTTTTGGTCAAAGTAATGAGTAAGTATGGTAAATTTTGTGATCTTTTATACAAAAGTGACCCCTGACCTCAAATACCAGGTTTGACCTTGACTTATTTTCTCTTCCATGACATCGTCTGACATATATACAGTAAAATGAACAACGATTAGTTACTAAAATGACAAAAAAAACAACTTCTAAACAATAAAAATTATTACAAACAGGTGATATTATTGCAACATTTTACTCCCTTTTTTGACCTTTGACCTTTGATATTATGGTTGACCTTGAATGTTTGAAATTATATGTGCATACTAGACATCGCCTAACATTTATACATTAAAATGAACTGATATCGTTGACTTATATTGACGAAATATTAGAAAAGTTAAAGAGCCATTTTTTCATTCTTTTACATGAAAATGACCTTTGACCCTTAATATCACATTTGAACTTGTCTGATTTCAGACGATATCTTTATTACTGACATTGTAGGACATATTATACATAAAAATAAACCACTAGCAATTACTAATAATGATTAGAAATAGCTGTTATATTTCAAACAGGAAGCTATTCATGCAATTATTCACACAAATTTGACGTTTGACCTTTGATATAAGCTTTACTCTTGGCAGTTTTGGGGTTACATCTGCATTGCTGACTTTGCCTGGCATACAGACATTAAAACAAATTAACTTCAGTGACTAATAATGCGAATACATATGGAAAAGATTAAAAAAGTAAAAGTAACATTTTTCACATTTTTGCATAAAAATGAACTTTGACCTTCAGTTATCTTTGGTTGACTTTGACGTTTTGCAATAAGATTTGCATTTCTGACTTTGGCTGATATATACACATTACATAAGTAAAACTGAGTGACTTATGTTAACAAACTAATTTTTAAGAATAAAAATAAATTTCAAATATGCCAATTTTTGTGATTTATACATAAATTTGACCTTTGACCTTAAATATCAAGTGTACCATTCATTCCTTTTTGATGAATTCCTTTTTGCTGACATTGGTTGACATATATACATTTACTGACAATAAGATAGTTACTGTAATTAAACAGTGAAAAAACTGGTAGTCGTAAACTTTACCCTACCCCCTAAATTTTAACAAGTGAGTTTTACCTCCCCTATCACAAACATAAGTGAACAAAATATAGATAGGCACGGCTTTGACACTTAAGAGATGGGTTTTCATGGAGGATATGAAATATTGTTTCCAAAAATGTATAAACTTCTTTTGGCCTCAATTGTTGCAAAAAAAGTCCGTGAGCTCTCGGACCATATCTTCAATGTGGGCTTTTCGGTTGTATACGATACAGTTTGAGTTGTTTTGTCGTAAAGGATTTTTGTTGGTTCGAATTGTTTGTCGTTTTGGATTCTTTGTCTTTCGTTTCGTTACTTCTGCCATTAGCAATATATTATATGTACATTTATTCTTGTAAACAATTATTAGAATATGTTAAATGTTGCGAGTTGTGTTTTAATAATTTTACTGGTCACAGGAATTTTAGATAGCCGGAAAGACATATGACGACAGACATAAGGCGCAGACGACATCCGGGTAAACGTGCTCAATAGTTTTGTTTTATTTCTGCATTTTATTCTTTTTGTTTTGCATTGCTGTTTTTTTTTCTAATATAATGTTGGGGTACTTTGAGAATAAAGACGCAGACGGATGCGATGATGCAGACGAAACATATTGTGGGTTTCTCTGTATCATGAACTGGCATGTATATTGCTACTTATATTGTATGCATTTCTTTGCGGATTTTTCCAAAATGGTGGCTGACTACAAGCAAATGTAAAGATATCGTTTTGTAGATACCACAATGGTTTAGTGAGTACTGCTGTTTGTGTAGTGTTCACGGCACTGTGAGTACTGTTCACTGAATAGTGTTCACATTACCGTGAGTACTGCTCACTGAGAAATGTTCACGGCACGGTGAGTACTGCTCACTGAGTAGTGATCACGGCGTCGTGAGTACTGCTCACTGAGTAGTGTTCACGGCACCATGAGTACTGAAGTACTGATCACTGAGTAGTGTTCACGGCGCCGTGAGTACTACTCACTGAGTAGTGTTCACGGTACCGTGAGTACTGCTCACTGAGTACTGTTCACATTACCGTAAGTACTGCTCCCTGAGTAGTGTTCACATCACCAAGAATGAACTTAAGGACATGTTTTTGCATAAATACTTTTAAAATCTGAAAATTGTCCTTAAATCTTATGCTAAAATATAGTTTTATCCATCCGATATTTGAGTTTTGTGATTATTTGACCTTTTGACTTTTAATCTGCATAATGATTTTAGGCAATTTATGTTAAAAAGATACTCATCAAATCTGAATATCGTAGTAAAATATTAAACAGAAAAATATTTAAAATTTATATGAAAATGCAGACTTGATGGTGTGTTTAAACATTGTAGTCATCATTACTTTTGTGGCGGTCATCTTGGACGCCATCTTAGATTTCTCAGGTCGCCACCATTTATGCTAATTTATGCCGGCAGCCTGATAAACTTCAGACCTTTACGAACATTTTGTTATATAACTTGCCTTGTTAAAAATTGGGACCGGGTTCAACTAGTTGTCGTCCTACCAATACCATAGACACATTATTCATGATTCTCAGCTCTTACTCATTGCGACTAAATGAAACTTTACAGATTCCTTCCCCATAATAGCAGCAAGTCAATGACTGCAGAAGTTACACTGTCATTTCGGCGATGAATACATATCTATTCTTTACTTAGACGTTTATTGAAGAAATAAGTCTGATTGCGATTGTCCACAGTAACTACTAATCATAACTAAATGAACCTTTACACTTCTTTGTCATGGTAACATGGTGATAGCAACTGAATAACATAGCTTCCGTTACTCCCGCTATCATTTTGCGTAAATAGGGCCTCAGTTTGCGTGGCATGTATCTCAAAAAATATTTGACCTAGGATCATGAAACATTACAGGAATATTATTCAGCATGTGAAGTTGTGCACTTCGGGTTTTGTTAGAGATATCACTCAGCTAGACCAGAGTTATTGCACTTGACTTAGTCAAAAATATGCATAAAAGGGCATAAAAGTTTGTGTCGCACTATCTCATCTAGGGTCATGTAACATCATTGGATTGTTATTCAGCATGTGAAGTTATGCACCTGGGATTTTGTTCCGGATTTCTGTCAGTCAGACCAGAGCTATGGCCCTTTATTGTTAAAAATATGCATAAAGGGCATACTAATTATATCCCAAAAAGTATTTGACTTAAAGTCATAAAACATTAAAGGATTGTTATATAGGTACGAAGGAAGTAATGCGCCGGATATAATAGGGTTATTATAATAGAAGCTCGATCTGCTCGAGTGGATTTTGTGATCCGTCCTTGCAACATCCACGAAAGCCGAATACAAAAACTCAGATCGAGCTACTGTTGTAATGACCCTTTTATTATATACCTCCATCTTTTCCTTTGTTCTCGTTGTTTTGTTTTTGAACGAAATCTTTATTGTTTGTCAATGTTAAAATAGAATTGAACATTGAATAACAATATCAAAGATATAATAACAATAACGAAACATAGAATAACAATAACGACTTTTACCATAAGAATATCGAATATACCATAAGAATAACGACATATACAATAACAATAGCAATTTTTAGAATATGAAAGACACGACATTGAATAACAATAACAAACATACAATAATAATAACATACATATATAATTTAGCAACGTTTGACATGCCATAATTAATCTGTTTTCATTAAATTGTATTGTAATAATTAAATTTTGTACCACAGAACATTAGCTAACAAACTTACGTCGATCACTTTCAAAACCAGATTTTAAAATAGTGTATGTTTCGGAGCTTGTACAATCTTTAACTGATATACAATGTTATATACTCGTATACTCGTATATAGAGAAACGTAACGTTGTAATACTAAATCGCACTGTCCGTGCATGCGTCCGTTTATTTTTGCCCGGGCTATAACTCTGCCATCCATAAAGGGATTTTGAAATAACTTAGCATAAATGTTCACTATAATGAGACGACGTGTCATGCGCAAAACCCGGATCCCTAGCTACAAGGTCAAGATCACTTAGAGGTCAAAGATTAACAGAGTCTGTTTCGTGTCCGGTCCATAACTCTTCCATCCATGAAGGAATTTTGAAATAACTTGGCAAAAATGTTTACTATAATGAAACGACGTGTCATGCGCAAGACCCAGACCCCTAGCTCCAAGGTCAATGTTACCTTTGGAGAACTTTTGTTTTGTCTGGTCACAAAATGATTGATACCTAAACTATTCTGAAATATTTAACTGTAGCATTCTTGGGCACACTTCGGGGGCATTTGTCACTAATAGTGAAAACTCTTATTTCTCACTGCAGTAAGAAGGTAATTTAACACTTTTGTCCACTTAAACCCTATTCGTTAGGCATAGTACCAAACGGTCAAAGAATCAGATTGCATAACAATTCATGTCAACTCGCTGTCTTTTCTAACCAACGTTGAGGAAAAGACGATACAAAAACTCAGTCTTACAATATATAATACAGTTTATTTCTGATACGAATTATGCATGTTATTTCAGTATATAAAAAGACTAATATCAAACATTTAGATATGTGAAACATATAACATAATACAAACATGTATTATGTTATTTCATGTACATAAAAAGACATAATATCAACATTTAGGTATGTGAAACAGATTGACATAATGCGAATATATATTTAACATTAAACTGGATGCAATTTATATAATTGTGCATAAGCAGTTTGAGACTTAATACAATATCTAAAAGACTAACAGTTTTTGTTTAAAAAGCTATATATTTTATAGTTTCATTTTTATTGTTTTTGTAAAAGAAAATACACTTTCTTGGTAGATCTACATCGGACTGTAAGGGCAAGTCTGTTACAAAGCAATAAACGATCTATTGCTTTTTTTCTACAAGTCAACTTATTCTTCGCAGAAAAATCTTACGCCATGTTTGTTGAAACATGATACACTGTGAAAAATATTCATTTACGCATACATTCAGAGATACTACAGATATATACTATATTTTAATACATCATTTATATAAACACATACAAATATGTATACAAACAACAATGAAAAATGTTTGAAACATTCAAAATTTCGTAAAGATATACGAGCCGCCAAGTAAAAAACATCATGCTAACGTTTGGAACGGAGCATGCATAATTACGTAAAAACGTTTTCGGGGCCCTGGGCCCAGTTGTTCGAAACTCTAACCGGCTGTTAAACTAACCGCCGGTTAAATTTTGATTCAAAGTACTATTCTTGTTGAGAAACACTAGTATGATGTTTTGATTTTATTATATAGATTTTTCAGTGTCCATTGTTTTTAACTCATACATTTGTTTTTCTAAGTCTTCTGAAATGTCGAAAAATAACCCTAAAAGTTAATCAACCGTTAGCTTAATCGCCAGTTAAAGTTTCGAACAACTGGGCCCTGGGCTTTTTTTCTTACACTTTTTTATTCAAAACAATCCGCATCTTAACCCATCCCCAATCGTCTCCTCCCCTACCCCTAAACAATTGAGTGCAATATGATTAATTCGAAACTATACACATTTTTTATACAATCTATATAGGATTACTTAGATCATTGGTTTCACTTTGGCGGTAGTTGTTATTGTCGTTTTCGAAGTTGTTCTTGTTTATGCATGAACTTGGTTGCAGCCGGAACACCTTTTATTTAAATTGATTTTGGAAGTCTTTAAGTGCAGACATCTTAGGCACTCCATAAACAAAGGTCATGATCTGGTGTTTCAAACTCTCTTCATACTTGATCACACAGGAAACATACAGAGATTATTGTTACACGATTTCCTGATTATCTAGTGCGTCCAACCTCTTAAACTGAAAATAAACGAAGAAAAAAATCATCGTCAGTTATTCTGCGTATAAATGAGGACTGAAAATGAATTATTGTAGAATTTTAACCTCACCTTGAATGAGTTATTTTTTGTGGCGTGTAAACGTATTTGTTTATTGTTTTTTTTCGAAAATAGTGAGGGTAATATACCCCCAGATAATGGCGCTTATACTATTTAAGAAATACTATATAGCAAAACCATGTTTTAACATATCGAAACAATATGGTTGCAGAATAATTTCACGAGGACGTAGCCACGCGGCGTGTAACCAGTCAGTATTGTTGAGATTGTTCGACTTTTTGAATTCTATAGAATGCGCTGGTGGAATGCGCTGAGGCAAATTCTTAATTTCCCTATACCAGCAAACACTTATATATTGGATCAATATTAGCAAATCGATATCTGATTATGATATGTGGTCCGACGTTCTGCCAACATCATATCAAATTACTATCTGTATTGAATTTGACTTTTGAACTCTATGTGTGACCTTGATCTTAGACCTAATAACCTGGTTCTTGCACAAGACAATCCCTCTCATGGGGGTGAACATTTGTGCCAAGTTACATCAAAATACCTCCATGCATGAAGAAGAAATGTTCCGGACAAAGTCATTCTTGTATCTTACCTTTGGCTTCTAAGTGTGATATTGACCTTAGATCTAGGGACATGGTTCTTGCGCATGACACTTCGTATCATATTGGTGAACATTTGTGCCAGGTAATATTAAAATTCCTTTAAAGATTGTTGAGTTACAGACTGGACAGGAAAAAAAGCCCCTTTGGCCTTTGATTTCCAAGTGTGACATTGACCTTTCAGCTAAGGGCCCGGGTTTTGCGCATGACACATTGTCTCATCCGGCGGAGTATTTATACCAGCTGATATTTAAATCCTGTTCTGCATGACAAAGTTATAGACCGAGCAAGAAAAAATTCCTATTGACCTTTGATCTCCAAGTGTGACCTTGACCTTTAAGCTAGGATTCTGGGTGTTGCGCATGGCACGTCTTCTCATCATGGGGAACATTTATGCCATGTAATATTGTAATCCCTTGTTGGATGACATAGTTATTGACCGGACAGGGAAAAAACCCTGTTGATCTTTAACCTCCAATTGTGACCTTGACCTTTGAGCTAGGGTCCGGGTGTATGGCACGTTGTCTCATCATGGGGAATATTTGCCAAGTAATATTAAAATCACTTTATAAATGACAGAGTTATGGACCGGACATGAAAAGAACCTGTTCATGCCATGTGAACATTTGTCCGCTAAGGGTGACCTTGACCTTTGAGCTAGGGGTCTGAAAGTTGTTCATGACATATCGGACCAATATTACGTCAATTTTACAAAACTGTTATTGGACCGATATTGAAAACTGAACTGGTACACCATCGGCGAGATATATAATGCTTGCTGGGACTGCTCCAATGTTTCACTAAAATATTTTATATTTAGATATCTACTGTATGGAAAATCCTCATCAAATGTATATAACTTTACTAACTGTATATAATTAATTGTGTACGTAGAGGTACATTAACAGTTTTAAAATGTCAGTACTGTAACAGTAAGTCGTTTTAAAACACAAGTGTTTTAGTAGTAGTACACATTTATACTGTGTTAGACCATACATGTTTACAGCCTGCACCATTTTTTTAAAAACAATAACGCTTGTAATACTGTTTTAAAGTACATGCACACAAACTTTGCACAGTACTGTTTTAAAATACACAAACTTGTTTACATAAACTATATGTATTATTAGTACATGTTTTCTGTATAGTATACCTTTAAAATGGAAGTATATAACATAAACAACATCGACACTGTGAAGCCGATATATTAAAACTGAGATGTTCTAAGAATTTTCAATATACGATAACTACTTTCAGTCTACTGATTTCACCCCCCAAAATACTGAAAAAAATGCGCATGTGCCTAAAATAAGTATGTGGTTTACTTTTGGCAAATTACTATATCGGCTTCACACTATCGATGTGTAATAAAGCAACGCATACAATCACCAATCCGAGTATAATGTAGTCCTTGGTTACAACTTTATATTAACCATATTAGTACCCTTGTTTTCCGTCATATCTGTTCCACTGCAAAGGAAAAAGAAACGCATTAGTTAAGACGCCAAATAGCCGAGCAATTCTGATATAACGATATGACATTTGCAATACGACTGTATTTGAAATAAACCGGTTATATACAAGACTAAATCTCCACAAATGCATCACAGGTACATATATACGTATTTTGACTCTGGCGCGATCTTTGGCCTTATTGCAATGTCCTGTCTACACATTTAAGTGAATATAACTCCTCTCACTCCTTTTGAATATAACTTAGCCATCATTTTCCCGACAGCCACTATCGATACAGACAACAAAACTTACTTCCTGTCATGGAGATATTTCCGGGCCACACCCTCCGCCTCGTGTTCCTCCTCCTCCGGCACGTTCCAAAACATCAAGTCCTCGAATAGTTCTTCTTCTTCGCACACTTGATCAAATATGGGAATCTTTAGTATAAAACCTGTAAAATATAACGTGCCTCATTGGTCCAATACGGGAATATTTGGTATAAAAGCTGTAAAATATAACGTGCTTCATTGGTCCAATACGGGAATATTCGGTATAAAACCTGTAAAATATAACGTGCTTCACTGGTCCAATACGGGAATATCCGGTATAAAACCTGTAAAATATAACGTGCTTCATTGGTCCAAAACGGGAATATTCGGTATAAAACCTGTGAAATATATCGTACTTCATTGATCCAATACGGGAATATTCGGTATAAAACCTGTGAAATATAACGTACTTAATTGGTCCAATACGGGAATAGTCGGTATAAACCTGTAAAATATGAATGTCTAAATTGATCGAATACTGTCAAATCATTTATATTCACCCAAAGACTAATTTATGTGAAAGTTGATAAGGGTTATATCTTTATATTGGGAAAACATCACAACTTTACCGGATCTATCTTACAATATTTCGACCACTAACCGACATCCATCCAATATAAGCATGCTAACTGGGTAGCTAAACCAATGTCTTTAAAGTCCACATATAGTGTTGTACATAAACATATTTGCAGTATCATACAAAAATGAATGAGAAAAAAGCAACAACAGAAGTTCAATTACCTGCAATGAGTCCAGAGGCAATAGCTATACCTAATGTAACTGCTAGGGCTATAGCTTGATAACCACCTTGCTTGCCCGCAGACCAACCCTTGCCGGAGTCGAAATCGAGGCTAGGAAACTGGACTTTAAACGCGTCTGTTACATTGTCTGGCTCTGGTATTCTGTACGGGAATATCTCGTAAAGGCTGCAGTAAAAGATTTACACAGTGCTGTTGAAAATAGTTGTAAGTATTTATATATTAGAAACAGGATAAAAATGATGGCGTCTGTTTGAACTTCAGTTACACTTAACATTTTCCCTATTAATTGTTTGACTATTTAAAGAGTTGGGAGTCCGGTGGAGCCAGCAACTGTTACTACGTTAGAGTCAAACTATCTACCAAATATGTTTTCATAGAAACATGGCTTTAAAAATTCAGCTCATCACAATGTTTTTATGTAGGCTAGCTGGAAACTGGTACGGATTAATGATTATTTTTCTAAAAGTTAAAGAAAAATTAAAAAAAATTGAGAAAAGCAAAATGCGAAAAATATTGTCACGTGACAATTAGTGACATTTCATATGTTTTACCTGACTCCCCAATCTTCTTGTGTTGCCATGGCAGCCATAATAGCACCAGCAATTGCCGCCAGGACGCCAGGCATCCCGTGCAGATTGTGAACGCCGCACGTGTCCTGAATTTTTAATTTCTCGGAGAAAAATTCCTGAAGAGTATATAGAACTATTATGTATAATTGCCGTCAATTTGGATCATGTATAATACGTGGTCTCACGTAAAAAGTATTGTACAAAATTTCATTGCAGGGAACTCCTCAAAGCTAGCTGATAAGCAAAGGTTTAAGACTGTACAAATGCTGGACTTGCGGGGAAAATTGTTATTCGTGACGATGAACCAAATAGACTTACTTCTTAACCTCATTGTTTCGTATGGAGAAGTCGTCAGTTACTTGCTAGGAAATTATTAACGACTGGTACGCAAATCTCGCAACTTTGGTGTATTTAACTTAACAAAGTTCACTGTTTGAGATAATATCCAAATATGGTTAGTAAAGATACCTTTGAAACACTGTACATTGTTTGACACATTTTTTTACTCACTTTAATCAACGAATGTTATTAACCCGTATCATGCTGAACACGACTGATTCTGCCTTTGCGACCAGTGGAGATCAGGATCTGCACTGTTCGCCATTCAGTCAATATTTTTTGATATGCATCCCTTTTAACAGTAAATGGTACTGTTCAAATTGAAAGATGGACAAGTTCATTGTAAAAATATAGCAGGGTAAAGGTTAAGTTAACTCACTGATATGTATCTATATCCTATGCAGGAGATCAAGCCGGCCACGGATCCCATGACAATTGCACCCCACGGCTGTAGAGGCATATTGGCTGTGGTTCCTACGGCAACGCCACCGGCGAGTGTAGCATTCTGGATGAATTCCTATTATGAAAAATGAATATTGCTAGATAATGGTGATGTATTTGATTATTATATTGCTTGTGTGTATGTCCGCCAGTCCGTATCCGATCTTACAATTACATAAACACTGAATAGATTCCTAAACAATGAAGAATATTTGAAGGACGGTAATTATCCTTTGATTAGTTCCGCCACCACTCCCGATACCAAAGGCATTAGGTATAGATCCGGAATTGTCCCGGTGTGCCAACACGCCAGTCCGTACACAGTTTAGTTCATATACTCATCGCTTAACAAGAGTCGTACTGAAGTTAAAAACTAAAAATTCAACCAAAGTCTTGTTTATCTCTAAATTGAAAAATATCTGGACTTGCTGAGGGATGGGTGATTTAGTCGGTACTGGCACCGGAACATTCGTGTAATCGCTAGAATAACAAACAAACCCTTTGAATCGTTCAAGACATTACAAGGTTTAATCAGTCACAAACTGGATATACATAGGAATTATGAGTATAAAATTGTAGGCTGCTTTAGCAAAGTATATGTACACCGAGTTGAAATTTTTAGACGAATTCTTACAGGGTGTTGTTTAGTTGTGTTCAGACCCTGTGTTTTGTTCACAGGAGATAACTCCCGAGGCTATTCAAATTGTGTATAATTATGTCCCTTTTCTTCTCAAAAACACTCTGTGCCAAGACCGATGAAGTCAGAATATATAATAGAATTATTTTCTTCTTAAAAAGGCCATCTAGTCGGTAGCCAGACTAGGAGTTGTTGTATAATAATAGAAGAATTTCTCTCAATATTCATTTATAAGGTGGCACTTTTATCTCATATTTTTTATTCCAGAATTATGCAAATATTTCATACATCCTGTGTTTTTTTTCTTAAAAAAATTCAGCGTGAAAGATATGACCCAAACTCATCTGCTACAGCTTTCTATCTTTGTTCACGGGAGATAACTCCTGAGGCTATTCAAATTATGTTTAATTATGTCCCTTCCCTTCTCAAAACACTGGATTATCAGAGCGTCAGAATATGTAACAGACTATTTTTTCTAAAAAAGAGATTATCTAGTCGGTAGCCGGACAATTATCTTATAGATGCAGGTAGGACACATAACTGTCGGGCCAGACTAAGTTATAGTGCGGAATGAAACAAAATAACGTGTAATTTTACATATTTTATAATTTTAGGAGATAACAGACACATGTTGCAATGCAAATCTATGAACACCTAAAGGTATCATCTTGCAACCTATCCTATATTCATGACATTTTTATAGTATCAAAATACTAAAATCTCCCGAAGAAAAAATTGTTTATTACTGAATCTGAATATGTTCCAAAAGTCGAGGTTTGCAAACAGAATTTTTATCTTTTATTTAGAATGTTATTTCAGAACGTAATATAATCAGCTCAATCTATATGGAACTATTTTACCACGGATATGCAATATGCGCTTTTTACATAAAAACACATCTATTCGTCCAACTGTTTGTATGTAAGATTTGCATAATAATGAAAACAAATAGGACAACCTGTTTGTTTGTATGCTAGCTTATTTATAATCGCCACCGGTTATTCATATGGGCGACTCTAGTGGCAGGACAGAAGATGCTCCTAATCCAGAAGTTTCAGTGTGTTAGCGTGCCAGGCGTAAAGCACCCATATGGGACAATTATCCATGTGTGAAGGAATTTTTACTTGAAGCAAATGGGGTTCGAACTCAGGGTCCCTAGTTTCGTAGTAAGACAGTGTTACCACACGACCACTTCGTCCCCTTCTCAAGGGACAACCTGTTAAGGGCATTAAGTTATAAAACAGCTTCCGTTTGGTGGGTCTTTAAGTAAACTTTTAATTGACCAAT
This sequence comes from Mercenaria mercenaria, assembly GCF_021730395.1. Lineage (NCBI taxonomy): Eukaryota > Metazoa > Mollusca > Bivalvia > Venerida > Veneridae > Mercenaria > Mercenaria mercenaria. The sequence goes on from NC_069370.1 coordinate 43,134,051, forward strand.
GACATTGTTGCATTCAAGACTGGTCTCCATTTTCAAAATGCACCGCTGCAATTGGCCAATTACGAGACAGAGCTCAGAGTTATGAAATACCATGGTAAATTTTCCTTTCTTGTCAGTGATTGCAGTGACAGCAAACGTTACCACGGTGCAAGCACACAGTGAGAGGTACGTGTTGATATACGCCCTATGTTGTTCGTCCCCTTCTGATCCTCCGCCATTAAAGCTCGGCCAGTACATCCACAAGAAAATAGTTCCTGTAAGTAAACAAACAACAGCGTTGTAAGCATTTACAGACAGTTATCAAAATAAGAGTGTGCACTCCTCAAAGTTATACCATTTTCTTACGTTATCCTGGTGAAAACTTCCCACTTGACCTTTCATTCTTACTCTTTAAGTCCTAGTTAAAAATGTCATCGATATTATTATGCAACTTTAAAAGGTTATCAAATAGACTTTGACCTCACAACACAAAAGAATTGCCGAAAGCTATTGCCTTATAACCCGACCAAAGTTATTATGCACTGTGATTAAAATAATATTATTCCACGGATTAATTCAGAAATACTCCAGCAGTAGGGTACGATTTACATATATAATACCAATATTCAAATCTTACAGAAATTTGGGTCAAGGACAAAAGTAAAACAGGTGGCTGATTTTCTGCCCATTTCGCGTTCGCCCCGCGACCCCCCCGACGAAAACATAGAAATTACAAGTTAAAATGGCGGGGGCGGGGCGGAAAACTCGCTATTTTAAATGGGCGCGGAGCGAAAACTCGCTGTTTAGCGGGGTCGCGGGGCGAAAAAATTTATAACGGTAAAGTGGGGGGCGCGAGACGAAAACACGTAATATAGCGCTGCTTAAAGGCCCGAGTTTTTCGCACCGCGCCCCGACACCAGTTTTACTAAATCTCGCCCCGCGCCCCCGCTAATTATCGTGTTTTCGCTTCGCGCCCCGCTAAATAGCAAGTTTTCGCCTGGCGCCCACGCCATTTTATCTTGTTAATTTTCGTGTTTTGCTCGGTGGGGTCGCGGGGCGAAAACTCGCTATTTAGTAGGGCGCGAAGCGAAAACACGATAATTAGCGGTGTCGAGGGCGAATTTAGGAACTGGAATTTCGGGTGTGCGGTGCGAAAACTCGGCGTTTAAGCAGCGCAATTATCGTGTTTTCGCCACGCGCCCCCGACATACCAGTTACAAACTCTCGCCCCCCGACCCCGCTAATTATCGGTGTTTTCGCTCCGCGGCCCCCGCTAAATAGCGAGTTTTCGCCCCGCGCCCCGCATTTTAACTTGTTAATTCCGTTTTTTCGCTTGGCGGGTCGCGGGGGAAAACGCGAAATGGCAGAAATCAGCCACTATTAAACCGCTATGTAGAACGAAAATGTCTATGAAAATATCTTTTTTTTTTCATCAGCCGTGTACCACGTAGAACAGATTGATCACCCTACATCATATAGCACGCGTGCATCATAGAGAATACGTTGGTGATAAGGAAGAAATTGGCTACTTTTGCGTAATAGAAAACATTCTGATCGCAAATTTTATATGGGATCCGGACTTTTGCCCCCAGGACATTTGCCCCACTACGAAAAAAAATCGTAAAGGAGAACAAATTCTTGACAGAGAAGAGGTTGATCTCCCAGCTTACATCGTAGAAAACATATTGATAACTCGTGTACCACAGAGAAGAGATTTATCACTCATGTATCACAGAGAAAAAAAACTGGTTACAAATCATATTTCATAAAAAAGAGACTTGCCACTCGTGCGTTATAGAGTCGTGCGCAGAGAAATTGATCACTTGTGTATAATATTTTTAAAGGAAGTCCTGTATGAAATTTTACAGCTGTAAAAGACCTGTATTTTTGTTCAAAATAACAGTCATGCTTATTCCAAATTTACACCTGTAGATTTATATAACAACATTGATTTACAGCTGTAGATTTCAATTTCCAGCTGCCCCAAAGACTGTAAAAAAAGTTCGAAATATGCAAATGAGCTAACACCTGTGAAAAAAGTTACTGCTGTAAAAATGAAAAAGTTACAGCTGTAAAAATGCCCAATTACACTGTAGAAATATAGGTGTTGAAAAAGAGGCATTATTTTAAGGGACGAAAGTAGAGGCGCAAAAGTTTTAGGATGAATTGCAATTCTCTAGATAAGTTAGCAATTACTATGAAAATGGCAAAATAAATGATCTAGTAGTAAGTATATGTGGTATGATTACAGTATAGCAACAGAAAAATTCAAGAGTAGGATAAATAGAACATATGCAGATTGTTTAGAAAACTTTTTTTGTCAGTCATGAAACATATGACAATATCTTGCAATTATTTCTTTTAATTAAAATTATCGGCTTCCAGCATAGAGTAAATAGTTAATGTATGTACTTATACATGTCCTTTTACAACTATAAAAGATAATTAAAAAATCTGTACTTACTCATACCGCTTTTAAATCTCAAAATTTTACAAGATGTGATGTCGTGTGAAATTCTTATATCCCGCCAAAATGCATTAAAAGATGGCTGACAATACTCTGTTTCCCTCCAAAAAATTTTACAGCTGTAATTTTGAGACATGACCATTTTACAGCTGTAACTTTCAACAGTAAATTTTTACAGCTGTAATTGAGACCTTCATATTTTACACCTGAAAATTTCAACTGTATTTTTGATCATTTTTCCACTTACAGGTCTTTAATAGTTGTTATTTCAAAATACAGGTCTTTTACAGACGTTTTACAGCTGTAAAACAGGTCCTTTTTTCGTACAGGGTAAAATTGTGTTGGAGTTTGAGATCGAGCAGGCTATCCAACTTCGCCTTGCGTATATAGTAAACAATGTTTTTATGACAGGATAGTTTGATCATCAAGATATCATAAAATGAGTTGGTAAATGTGATATGTCCTTCCAGTATCGTTGAGATAAGTTCAGGTCCATATGTTTCATAGAGACCTTTTCTATCACTTACCTATCATAGAGAAAAGGTCTGAATGGTAACAGGATTCCCCTTTATGATGGTTCTGTGCATTTTTGTTGTAGTGGACTCTCGAAACAGCCAGGCCAAAATAAGCACCAAAGGCATGTATATACATAGATTCTCCGACATCGACTGCCTGAAAGTATAAATGAAAAGAGGTATTGAGATGGGACAGAGACTACCTGTTTGAGGGAACATAATATCAGAAATCATGCACACTATCACTTTTCACAATAATAAGGTAAATGCGATGGCGGCATGACATTCGATAAAAGTTAATGGGTCTTCTTCTCCTCACACTATAAGATGGTTGAAGTGGTCTTTGCCTAACTATTTGATCAATCCTGAATTATGGTACTAAGTCCTTCCCGTGAGATTTGGTGAGTTAGTTGGATTTTATGGCGATTCGACACAAAATGTCATATATTGCTGGACTTCCAGTTTGAAATGACTTTTGTTAGAGCTTACACCGAGTCGAAACTTACACCAAATGTAGCAGAATATTTTAATTTTATTTGTTTTACATTTTGTATTTTACCAAAGCTGAGGAAAAATACCTTGATCAACCTCAAAATAATCTAATAACGTTAAATCTTACGTGTAATTTATCGTGACAAACCCATCCGTTGACCTGTGCCGCAATCACCTCTATCAACGCCATAATCAGAAGCTGAAGCGGGCTAGTCCGCCCCAGAACAGCACCAAAAGATATGAGAACTGTTGCTGAAGCAAAATCTGCGGTGACCATTCTGAAACGAAGAATTTGTACATTAAAAGGGTGTTTTCTTTTAATGAGTATACCTCGACAGACAATCTTCTAGAGTTACGGTGTTTGCTCACTCTGCAAGCTGTGCCCAACCCGCAAGCTGCAGGAGTAACGATGTCGTCTGCTAAGCCTGAAATCTGACAAGCTTACGGTGTCGTTTGCCTAACGGCTACGATGTAGTATGCTCAACCAATCAACTGAGTGTTACGGTGTTATCTACTCAATCCGTAGACAGTCCGGATAACTGTGTCGTCCGTTCAACCCACTCTTGCTCATCCTGCAATGTGTCCGAGGGTTACGGGGTCGCTTCTCGACCCCCTGGCTACGGATTTTTCGGTATCATCTGCAAAGCCAGCAGCTATCAGAGTGCTGGTATCGTCTGTCCTTCTTGTAGGGTTTTCGGGTAACGGTGTCGTCTGCTTATCTTTCGGGCTTTCAAGGTAGCGGGGTCGTTGTTCAGCCCTTGGGGGTTTCTTTGTTATTTGCCCAACCTCAGGCTGTCGGGTTACTGTGGGCGTCTGCTCAAACCTGCAACCTGTCGTGGTTATTGTGTCGTCTGCTCATCTTGAAGGCTCTCGGGGTTATGTTGTCGTCTGTTCAACCTGCAAGCTGTCCGGGTTACTGTGCTGTCTGTTCAACAGTTAACTGGTGAAATTACAGCGTCGTCGGCTCAGCCCGCAAGCTATTGTGGTTATTTACACAAACTGATGACTTACTGTAATATCTTCTCATGTGAATTCTTCCTAGACAGTTGCATGTTTTGACAGTTGCATGCTTTATGTTTAATGCACAGACAGACTGAAATAAGTAACTTGTAATGAAAATATCTTATGTGCCATTATAGATGTTTGCTATGGTGAAGTTATGCAGGTAACATTCCATATGAAATAGGGTAATGTATCAGAGGTAAAAAAATAAATAAGTTAATTCAATAAGTACCACGCAGGTCCTTCTATGTGTATTAGTATTACAACTACAAATAATAAACATGTCTTTTTATCAAGTGGCTTTCACATCTAGAATGTTCAGTCAACACATCTAGAATATCCTGTCAACATATTTAGAATGTTCTATCAAACTTACTCTTCTATTCGAACTTGAAATTTGTTGCCTTTGAAGATCCCTTCATAAATACATCCTCTGACGAGCATAGCCCACTGTATCACCAGAGCGGATATAAGCATGTTCAAACTGACGGCAGAAAATCCGTAACGTCGTAGGAATGTCATTAGGAATCCAAAACCAACAAATATCATCACATGCACATCTTGAAACGCTGGAAAAAAATCAGTAGAGAAAAATATACTTTCATGACGTATGAAAAATCCTGTGCACACCTGAGACATTCTCGCATACCAGAGGTCTATCATGGTTCCCCGGATTTTGACGAACCTCTAATGGATGAGAATAAACTGAAAATGTAAAAAATGAAATTAAAAGTACGCGAACTAGGGCATTGCCCAGCATCAAGGCGATATCGGCCATTATATCGGCCCGACATTGTTTTCGACAATTATCTGTTAGCAACTGATGTCTGAAAGCGGTCGAATGTCAGATCAACATCATAAAGAGATACTGGTTAGCCGATCTGGGTACTGTAAACGAATGCTTGCCGCGAAGCTTGTGTAAACTTGAACTTGTACGAGTAAAGAAAGGACACAACTTTGCTTCATGAAGATATGTATACATGACTGTGGTTCAACTGAAGATAAGTATGGGAACTAAAGAAGCGATGAAGCCTTATAAGCCTAGTGGTAAATCACTTGCCTCTCACTAATAACCCAGTCACACATATGGCGCGGATGGCTACGTCTAGCCACGGATAGAAACGTAGTAATCCGTATCGATCCGTACCTGACCTTAAAGTAGTAATCCGTATCAATCCGTACCAATCCGTACGGCTCAGGTACAGATCGGTACGGATAACTACGTGTCTATCCGTAGCTGGTCAGAGACCACCAATTGTTTTCTCATAGACTTACATTGTAACATTATGGCGTGTACGGCCTTCCATACATCGAAACATGTATATTAATTACAATTTTTCAAGAAGTATCTTAGTTTCTACCAAAATATCGGACGAAAAACATAGAATATGATACTTTATTTAAGTAATTTTTGTGTGAATGAGATGACCCCCTGTTTACATCATTGGACATGGGGGAGAAATCGTTTGATAAAACTTTTTTTCAATACACATAAAATGTAGCAATTTTGTCAAAATGTATAATAAAATACTGTAAAAGCAGTGAAAAATATCAATTTTGAAAAAATAATCACTTCCTGGGTTTGTTTACATGACTGCCAATCAGAACGCACAGACGTTCCTTATTCCCAGGTATACACTTACCTCATTCCCAGTAAGTTCCCTGTACTTTTTGGAATTGGTGGTCTCTGACCAGCTAGACGTAGCTATCCACGCCGTATGTGTGACTGGGGTATAATGTGGTTTCGAAACCTCGCTTGGTGTGCAGAACTAGTCATATAAATCCTTCCAGCTGACTAACAGAGGTCGGTGGTTCTACCCAGGTGACTGTCCAAGTTTGAAATAATTCGGGAACAGTCACCTAGGGGTCTTACTCCACCGTTAAAGCCGTCATATTACCTATAATTATGACGGTAATCTAAAGAAAATGAAGAAGAAGTAAAGCAAATGGTTTCATGCTGTACCATTTCCGGTTGGAATTTTCAGCAAATAGACGAGTATCCTCCAGCAAGGTGATAAGTAGAAGCAAAGCGACCAGAAATTTGCCCCTAGGATATTTGCCCCTCAATGAAAGAAATTATAGCGTAACCACATTGGTTTACCTAACCAGTGTTGAACGGGGTGGGGGCTATTGTCATTGGGGGCAAATGTTCTACATCCGTTTTTATAGCGGGGTTTGAAAACCGCTATGTACTGGTATACGAGATTTGGCATTTGGTATGAACCTTTATCAAAATATTTATTTGCACTATCATCTTACATTTAGGTCGTTTGTGTTTACATGTAGATATCACACTGCGGCGTAACAATGCCTTTTATTTGTTGAATAAAGGGTAAAGAAAAGCGGCAAAAACATTATCAGCTGAAAAAACACTTGCAAAAGTGACTGTCGGTTTTATTTACATGTTTACATCAAGCTGTTGGCTTTTTCTTTTCTGTCTTTTGACCGACTTACCTTAGATTAAAAAAAAAAGTTGTAAAGTTTATTTTTCCTTCTAAAAATGGCAAGGACACCATATGTATCATTGCACTTACATAATTTGTTCATTACCGACTAGGTCGTCTTGTAGGCGGGATTGTCTTTCATCTGCTTGTTTGAAAATCTTATTCCATTTTTTTCGAGAAACAAATGGGCATAACTTATAGCATTGAAGTTATAGTTTTCCTTCTTACATTTCACAACTTACAACTTACAACTTTATATTTTATTAAAGTGTAACATGTAAAACATGCATAGCATTTTTACATAATGTATAAAATAGTCACGTTAAAACAGTTTTACATCCAGCCATTACTGACTTATGAGACACTAAAACAGTATAAAACATGAATTTATACATCAAGATGTTTAGTTTGGAAGTATCCATATTGTTGACCATCATTTACCCCAAGGCGCCCATGCCACCACCACAAAAGCAGTGACGTAACCAAAGCATCGACAGGCAAATCAAACTCAACAGCATCGAAACTATCCATTGACCTAACAGTGATCTTCCCATATAAAAAAGTAAAAAGTTTTCTATATGTAAGTAAAAAGGGACTGACTGTCTGATAAGCACAGACGAAAGAATTATCATAAAACTTTAAGAGTCTGTATCTTTTACTCATGGAATGAAGAATTGGACTGATTTTTCTCTACAAAATCAAAAACATACTAAAAGAAACCTGCTTAATGATATAAGTGTACTAATTAAATGTTGAGCATATATAAACTACTGAATATTATTTAACGTCTTATTTGCATTTCCTTTAAACCAGAAAGGGGTGCATTATCTGACAATCAGTCTCCTCAGATCACATAGTTTTCACATCAATATCGTTTTTCAACAATTTAGTACCATAAAACAAGATAAAATGACTTATTAAAACTAAAAATAACCATTTAAGATTGTTTGCGAGAAAACTAATAATTAGGGCACAACAACCTGGATTAAGCAGGGCCAACATTTTCAATGGCCAAACAGACATAGGCTAGCACCAGATGAAGAGACCCACAAGTTAGTTTTCATATAGCTTGGTTAATGTAGTTGTATGTTACAAGAATTCACATATTTCATATCGTCCTGATGGCAATCTGATCACATGATTCACATGAAGGATTCTTTGCAGTTTTCACGGTGTCTTCGTACGGATATTCGCAGTCGATATGTAAGGTACTGCCTACTTAACGAGTATGATAATTGTAATATTACAATTCAGTATGCTCCCCTAAAGGGGGAGCATATAGTCGCCCCATTGTCCTTCCGTCTGTTTGTTCGTCTGTCCGTCCGTCCCACTTCATGTCCGGAGGATAACTAAAAAGTATTGAAGATACCAAGTTGAAACTTTATACAGTGATATAGCTCATTGAGAGAAAGTGCGGTGACAAGGAACCATAACTCTAGGTGGTCCCAATTTTGTATTCTCCCTTTTTTGAAAACCTTGTCCGGGGCATAACTCGAATACTATGTAAGGTATTTACTTGATTTTTTATTGATAGATAAATAAATATAAATATAGTCATATTGATAGAGGTCAGTGAGAGGGAGTGCAGTGACAAGGAACCATAACTCTAGGTGGTCCCATTTTTTAATTATCTCCCTTTTTTGAAAATTTGGTCCGGGGCATAACTCGAATACTATGTAAGGTATTGACTTGATACTTTACATATGGATTATCTCCTTTTTTAGAAAAAAAAAACCTTGTCCGTGGCATAACTTGAATTCTGTGTAAAGCATTGACTTCATACTTTACAAACTGATGGAGGTCAGTGACAGGGAGTGCAGTTACAAGGAACGATATCTTTAGGTGGTCCCATTTTTTAATCATCTCCCTTTTTTTAAGATAACCTTGTCCTTGGATACTAAGTAAGGAATTGACTAGATACAGTAACTTCGGGAAGCAACCATTTGTGTTACCGATCGCCTGGGGTTTTTTTTCCTTCAAACTTTCGATGGTGGAAGAAAACCCAAGGTGCACTCTGGCCATTATTTCAGGCATGGGCGAGCACCCATGACCTTCTGTATGTTATCTAGGTGGTTTTCGCAGAATTCTACACCCAAAGTGAAGTTTTGACCCACAGCGGTGTGAGGTAAGTGATTCCAAGCCAGCAACCTTAGCCACTTGGCCATGGAGGCACCGACTATTAACTTGTAAACATTTTTTAATCTTTTCTAAATTGACTTCAGATTTGTATATGTCTTCATTCAGACCTCGGATACACCTGAGCTGAAAAATACTTTAACTATCGAATTGCACGAAAACATAAGATTAATACATAAAACATATTTTCTATCATTAATTTTGCATTAATTTTCCATAAATCTGCTTGTAATTTCATTCACAAAATCATTGAATGGACGATGATACTTTCAGGGCTAAAAGAACTGGATATATATAGTAATATAAGCCTGCGCAGACGTATTATATATGAGCCGTGCCATGAGAAAACCAACATAATGGGTTTGCGACCAGCATGGATCAAGACCAGCCTGCCCATCCGCGCAGTCTGGTCAGGATCCATGCTGTTCGCTTTCAAAGCCTATTACTATTGTAGAAACTGTTAGCGAACAGCATGGATCCTGACCAGACTGCGCGGATGCGCAGGCTGGTCTGGATCCATGCTGGTCGCAAAGCCACTATGTTGATTTTCTCATGGCACGGCTCATATCATTTTAAAGAAACCAGATCACTCACTACAAAATGTTTGTGCGAACAATGACCGCTTATACCAGGGTAAGACACCGAGTATATCAGGAAAATTTTAAGCCTAATCCTCACATGTCAACCCCTAACATTGACCTGTTGTGAATGAAATAGTTTTCTGACCCGAGATCTTGACACCACGGCACCCGGCCGGTTTAGTAATGCAGCCTACAACTTTTATTCAGATAGTCAGTATGATTTCAATATTAAGAAATTACATTTCATAATTTATTTCTTGTTGTGAGAAGGGTATAATGTACATGTCCTGAATTATTCTTAGGAAGTTATTGTTGCGAATTTTCACATAAGATTAGTCAAGTGTATTTCTAGGGTCTAAAAAGGGAAGTTATTCAGATACACTCAAATATTCATATTTTGGCCAGTTTCTTGGTTGCGGACTTAAAATTGCTTTGACATGAAAAAAGTAATCCGCCAAATGTCAGAAGAAAATAATGTGACTTCTGGTGGCATTCTTTGTTAATGCTCGGGTAAAAATACAAAAGTGGTACTTAGGACCAAACATGATAGTTAAAATGGGCTGTCGCCCTCTAGGGGTTTTCATTACAAAATAATGAGGTGAAATGTCAAATGAGTGCATTCACAAATAAACTATGCCGCTGTGCACCTGTGTTACTTTCATTTACCGTCACCCCGCCCCGCCACCCCCCACCCCTGGATGTTTAGGCTTATTGACCCATCTATTAAAGTTTATCTGGAAAAAGTGACCTCCGATGGCAAAGTGTGTTAATGCATGGCATCTATACTAATCTTTATATATTATTTACCTTCTCAATGCGCTCATTTGATTGGTAAAAAGGGGTGCACGCGCCGCGCGGGTCCGCAAAAAGCGATATTGACCCGCAGAAGTGATAATGACCCTTCTGATGTCACTTTTTCTTATATACATATGGAATATAGGCCAGTCAAATGAGTGCATTTAAGAAGGGCATATAATATAACAATTATAGACTTATGTTTTGGTCAATATGTGTTTTTACGGACCTGTAAAAATGATGTTGACCGAGGAATGACTGCGTCTTCGGTCAATATAATTTTAGAGAGACCATACTATAGTCATAAACGAATTGAGCTGCGCCATGAGAAAACAAACATTGCATTTGCGACCAGCATGGATCCAGACCAGCCTGCGCATTCGCGCAGTCTGGTCAGGCTCCATGCTGTTCGTTAAAGGTTTTTCTAATTGCAATAGGCTTTGAATGCGAACAGCATGGATCCTGACCAGACTGCGCGGATGCGCAGGCTGGTCTAGATCCATGCTGGTCAAAAATGCACTATGTTGGTTTTCTCATGGCGCGGCTCATATAAGATGTTAGAGTCACTAAACTATCATGTAAGCAACCAAGTATGTTCAGCTCGGTCGTTTAGCTTACCTTCTTTTCGATGATTAGTTACTGACAAAGATGATGTTTCAACTAATCAAAATGATGCAGTATGATGGTCCGATAGTAACTTAAGAAATAATTTATAAATAGCAAACGAGTGTTTTAACACTATGCACGATGGGCGATTATACGTCGGGCTCAATAATTTCACGAGGGCGCATCCCGAGTGAATTTATTTTGCACGACGTATTACCGCACGAGTGTATAAATAGTGTTAAAACACGGTTTTGCTATAAATTATTTCGATTCTAATATGCCCTTAATCTAAAACAGTAGCGCTCTTTCTTGGTCGCAACAAAAACATTGACGTCACTGCACGTTAATGTGACATCATTCTAGCGTAAGAGTGTTTTAACAGAGAAAAAGTATATTAGAATAAAAGATACACCATACTTGAAAACAACTTCATGCACCGTAAGAAGACAGGGACAAGAGGTTTTTAGATTACTAGTGAATATGACTAGCTAGGAAGCACATATCTTGTATAGTGGGGCTATTATGGGTTTTATTCATTTCAAATATAGATCTATAGCCAAGAAGTAATTTTAGCTTAGCTCATTCAAGCATAAAACTGCTCTCTGTGTGTGTAAGCATATATTCTCACACTTTCGTGCAAATAGTAATTTTTTCACCCTGTAATGGTCATACATATGACAAAAGCATCTTGCAAGTCCATTTTAGATATTAGTAAAACAAGCATGGTCTCATTAGACCTTACTCCTGCTAAATTTCTACATTGAATTTGTCCATCTTTCAATTTGTACAGTGCCATTAACTGTTAAAAGGGATGCTAACCAAAAAGATACTGACTGAATGGCGAACAGTAGGCCTACAGATCTTGATTAGACTGCACGGATGTGCAGGCTGATCATGATCTACACTGGCCGCAAAGGCAGAATCAACCGTGTCCATTATGACAAGGGTTAGTCAGCAAGTTACTTTGCAGAAAAGCTTCTCGTCAGCAAAAGCTATTTTCTATAAAGGTCATTCGTAGATGGGATATGGGAATCAGTGCAAACTAATTAAAGTCTGAAATATGTAAAGTAATGCATAATACAGTCATCACTTTTAGGTATCAAGTCATAAAAGATCAAATAATTTTGTCATAAAACTTATTTATTGAGCAGATGAGACGAAATAAATTATGTGGAACAGTCTTAAATCTTTACAATTCCCCACTCTCCCCCCCCCCCCCCCCCCCCCCCAAAAAAAATGGAAACTACCTACCTTCCGAATGCATCTTTTATCGGTTATGGAGTTCAATACAATTATCAAATGAGCCGCACCATGAGAAAACCAACATAGTGCGTTTGCGACCAGCATGGATCCAGACCAGCCTGCGCATCCGCGCAGTCTGCTCAGGATCCATGCTGTTCGCTAACGGTTTCTCTAAATGCAATAGGCTTTGAAAACGAACAGCATGGATCCTGACCAGACTGCGCGGATGCGCAGGCTGGTCTGGATCCATGCTGGTCGCAAAAGCACTATCGGTTTTCTCATGGCACGGCTCAAATCATAAAATTCAGACATAGATACAAGTAAGTGTATGATTACTCCTCTGTGATGAAGTAATAGATGGTGTGCACTATGATCGTATAATTGTCGTGTATGAAAGTCAGTCAATAATGATAAGACATATGAAAATTACTTAATTTGTGGCGACCATTTTGAAATCAAGAAAGACACTTATATTAAAGTAATACTGAAAATGATAGATTTACTTCATGAGAGTAACAAATTTGGCTACATCATGTCCAACATATCCTTTGAACACAAAAGTAACATAGTGTGATAGACGGACAAAATAAAAGAAAAACCAACAACATGAATTAAGATAACAACTAAGCTTAAGTGCAATGCATATTTAAGTGGTAGGCATCTGGAGTAAAACCAATGTTTAAATTGTTCCCGGGGGATTTTGAAAGACAGGGTGTTAAAAACATTTTCACAAATCAAATTTCAAAATAAATGTACTAATATCTATCTTTTAACATTTAGAATAAATATTTTAAGATAAAAATGTAGAAAAACATTTACAAAGTCATATACAGTGTATACATTTAGCAAAATAAAATTATTGTTATACAGCGTGTTTATGACATTGTCAAGGTTCTGAAATTTAATCCCAAAATTTATAGCCACTTCCTTACAAAGCAAGCCCAACACTATTGAAACTTGAGAAATGTTTTGTACCGACCTCTCGCAATAAGTAAATTGAAATATATATGAGTAATTGAACAAGAGGGAAATGTGTATAGTGAAAAAAAAATGAAAATGCCGAGCTATGAATGAAACGAAGGTATGGGAACTTATAACATTCCGTTTGAGCGCCAAATGAGCCGCACCATGAGAAAACCAACATTGTGCATTTGCGACCAGCACCCGCGCAGTCTGGTCAGAATCCATGCTGTTCGCTAATGGTTTCTCTAATGTAATAGGCTTTGAAAGCGAACAGCATGGATCCTGACCAGACTGCGCGGATGCGCAGGCTGGTCTGGATCCATGCTGGTCGCAAACGCACTATGTTGGTTTTCTCATGGCGCGGCTCAAATATTAATGACTCTGCTCTGCTTAGTGCTTACGAACAAAGGGGACAGAACGAATGCCGACATGCAGATATTGTCAGGACTATCGTGTTCGGTTTATTTTTGTTTCAGTTATAGCCCCTTTTACGACATTACAATAATAAATATCCCCTTTTCGGACATTACAATTATAAAACTACACCCGAATCTTTCATACTCATCTCCTCCTACAGTTTCCAGCCAACTGAAATGAAATTTGGTATACATCTTCAACATCAAGTGGACACGCGTGGACACGCGTTTTTATCCAATAAATACATTTTGAGTTATGCCCCTTTTTGGGATCTGTAATTCTACAATTACATCTTATGACTTGTAATTGTGTCGGTGTGTCGTTAAACCCAACCAAAAAACAACCCAACAGTAACAAAGACATCTGTACCCTGTGTACTCAGCTTCTTATACAGTTTCCAGGCATTAGAAATGAAAACATTCTTAACATGAAGAGGACATGAACATATTGGCATTTTTTAAATTCCCTTTTTAGACTTTATAATATTATATCAAGCGTTTTCAGAGGTGAGTGTAATACAATGTAAGCATCATTATTGTTTCTTCTTACAAAGCAGACGGAAGAGCAAGATACAGAGACCTTTGTTTCACGTTGTACCAAATTTACAAAGAACTTTAAGTGCCAGGCCAAAACACTGGTTAAAGTCTATCTGAATTACTTCCCTTTTTAGACACAGAACATGTTAATATGCACTTTATTAATCTTATGTGAAAATCTGCAGTGATCATTTCATAAATATAATTCAGGACACGTACACTGTACCCATCCCATAACAAGAAATAAATTATGAAATGATGATCTTAATATTAAAATCATACTGATTGTCTGAATAAAATTGTAGACTGCATTACTAAATCCGCCGGATGTCGCGGCGTATGGGACAATACATCTTGGTCAGAAAACTGTTTCTTTCACAACAGGTCATGGTCAGGGATGACCTTTCTTTTGACACACGAGGATTAAGCTGAAGCGGATTTTCCTGGTATACTCTGTGTGGTCTTGACCGGGTGTAATCGGTCATTGGTTTCTTTGTGATTCATTTCGGAAATGATATAATAGCCTACATATTACTTTACTAATCCAGTTTTCGTGGAACCTTGACAGAATCAACTTGCATTATTTTTGTGAATTAAAGTTGGAAATGTTATGCAAAAATAATGATAGAAAATATATATTATGTAAATTTTATGTCAAAATATATGCACCTCTGTCTGTGTAACTTGGTAAAATCTGTTATTTTTTATGATTTGTTGCATTAATCTTACGTTTTCGTTAAATTTGATATTTTGTGTTTCTGATGCGCCGTGAAATCTGATTTTTTGTTTTTCTGATGCGCCGTGAAATCTGATATTTTGTTTTTCAGCGAAGTTGTATTTGACATCTGAATGAAGAAAGTTACAAATTTAAAGCCAATTTAGAGAAAAGAAAAAATGTTTGGGGCATCCATGGCCTAGTGGTTAAGAATCACTTGCCTCTCATCGCTGTTGGCTTTTGGATGTACACTCCATCTGACATACAGAAGGTCGTGGATGCTCGCCCATGCCTGTAATAGTGGCCAGAGTTCACACTGGGTCTTTTTCCACCGCCGAAAGCTTGAAAGTCGCCATATGGCTTAAAACTGTTTGTTTTTTTTGTCACTTAGAAACAACAAACTCAAATAAATGATAATCATTATAATCATCATATTCGCTAATTAGGCTACGAAGGTGCCGTGCAAAATTCATAGACAACCAATATGCGGAATGTAGTCTATAGCAAAGGAAGGCTGTAGCTACACCGCTATGAAGTTATGCCCTTTGGTACTCGAAAGAAATGACAATCTCACTTACAGAAAAACCTAATCGTTAAAATGCAATCATAATAAACAAATTATGTAAAGTGCAACGATACATATGGTGCCCTTGCTACTTTTTGAAGGAAAAAACTTAACCATTCTTTAAAATCTAAAGTAACTTGGTCAAAAAAAAAATCAAACAGCTTAATTGATGTAAACATGTAAATGAAACGAGCAGTGTCGCAGTGTCATTTTGCAAGTGTTTTTGTTCAGATTTTCCAGCTGTTAAAGTTTTTGCCGCTTTAATTTCTCATTTCTTCAACAAATGAAAGGTATTGTTACTCCGCAGTGTGATATCTACATAATTGAAACGATGATGACTTGAATGTAAGATGATGCTGCAAAAATTTTGATTTAGGTTAAGACTGTATCTTTCTTCTTATTGTTGGATGAATTTGACAGAAGCTATTGTCGGTGTGTCCTTTTGTTGGTGTATGCTTTTGTTGGTGTGTGCTCAAGTTATACACATCTACAAAATTCCTTTACAGACTGCCAAATACGTCTCCAAATATCTTGATACTCGCTCGAATGCCTGTTTAATGTCCCCTACAGATGCATACCGGATGTATGTTCGAGTCCCGCCCCTAAACGACCGAACTATGTCCAAATACTAGATCACGTCTTGCGATCACGGCCGCTGATGAGCCACATACATGGCCGTGGCAAAATTACATGGCTAAAGTCCTAGATGTACATGAATAGTACCACCCCCATCCCCCAAAGAAACAATGAACAGTTTACATTTGCCCCTAGGTTGAAAATATAGGTCGAACATTTGCCCCTATTGCTTATCATTGGAAATAACATTTGCCTACCCACCTGCCACCCCAACTAACCGCGATATTCTTGTTCTATGTGCCAGTAGATGTAACTCTGCCTTGTTCTTGCATACCAGACGGGGATTTACGGTATCTTTACCGGTGCTGGAAAAATCCATGTAAGATGACTCTCGTGCTTTAAATGACGTATTACGAACTACATATATATAGTAGATTTATGTAGTTATTTATATTTTATTTAAAAAAAAAAACGGAATAAAAATCCAGTACTATGACAGTTCCTCTTTGTTCCTGATAGTATATTCTCGATTCAAAACACGTTATTTTATCAAAAATTCATAACGTTACACTGCAACTGATAAAAACAAAACCGGAACTAAACATTATTTGTCTTCGAAACGTCATGACGTCTTTCCTGTTTACGGATGTTGCTTTCCCGCGCTTTGTTTAAATACGCTGCTATAAGAAACAGTTCTAAAAAGAAAGCCGTTCGATTGATTTTATTTTTATTATCATTTCTTGATATCGGTATGCAAGAAAAAGATTCTGTCACTGGTTATAGGTGCAGATGGGAATATCCGGCTCTCGGGTAATTGTTTAGGCGATAACTCGGCTGGAGCCTCGTAACCGCCTAAACAATTACACTCGAGACCGGAAATTCCCATCTGCACCTACAACCAGTGGAAGAATCTTATATTATTTTATTATACGAACTACTCGAAAAGACGACAAATTTCAGTCTAAAAAAGTGTTTTACTTATATTTTTTATAAGCATGTTTTTGACTATCTACAGCTTTAACGGTAAATAATAACCTATCATTGAGTAACAAAATGCTCTTAATGACATTATGTTAATTAGACAACTATTAACTAAAAAATGTGCTCTTACAATTTTCAATAGCGCCCATGATGATGATGATATACATTTGACGGGTTCGTATCAAATAACACCACTGTCTTTTATAGTTAATGACCCAAATTATGGCGTCTTATATCCTTCCGTTTGAAGCCGGTTTTGAGTTTCAAAGTGGCATTTTATGGTAACGCTTTTGATTGGAGAAATAAGGTTACCCAAACATTGACCTTTAACAAAAATATTGCTTTGTTAACCTTTTTATACTTATAACTTCTATCGGTTAGGCTGAATGAAATAAAATGAATTTCTCAGTCACTACCCTTACTTCGAGCCCCAGCTCCAAAATTATATTTGTGTCAGATCTGAGAAATATGTTAATTCGCAAAGTTACGTTTTGAATCTCAGCCTAGATGATTGTTTTTCATTTACTTATTTATTTATTTATTTATGATGATGATGATGATGATGATGATGATGATTATTATTATTATAATTATTATTATACGACAGCGGAAAAGTCGTTACAGAACATATATTCAAACCAATGGTCCTTTCAGAAAGTTTTAATGATGATATGGAATCAGAGCTGATGACTAAAAAATCGAAAGGCTTACTATTCGAACACCTCCCCCCACTCCCCAAATCGAGCGATGCGAATCTTTTCCTTGACGATTTGACAGCAGGTCATTCGTCTTCCATCTCTGACTCATGTAAGGCAGTTGACAGTTATTAAACACTTCTAAATCAAGTGGAGATATTGTCAGTTAGCAGACACCTCCATTCAAGTCGCGTGGAGAAGTTATCCTCTAAGTCATGTAGGGAAGTTGTCAGTTAGCAGACACCTCCATTCAAGTCGCGTGGAGAAGTTATCCTCTAAGTCATGTAGGGAAGTTGTCAGTTAGCAGACAACTCCATTCAAGTTGTGTTGGGGACACCTCACTGTGACTTGTCAAGTATAACGTTAGCAAGTTAGATACACACACTTTACGTTACATAACTGAACGAATGTCGAAAAAAAGGCGCTAAATGTATTATAAAAAATTTAAAAATGTATTTGCAAAGTACGGCTTTCATTACAAACAAATTAATAGTTTGATCTTATTTATGACTGTTTAGTAATGCAGGACTGAAACTAAATACTTGTAGTCGGTTAAAAAGCTCAGTCAGAGCTTATGTTGTATTGTTACATGTCTTGCCGACTTAAAATAAAACTTATCTTATCTTATCTTATCTTATCTTATCTTATCTTGATGTGTATCATAGCTGTGTTTAACACTGTCGAGGATTTTAAATTTTATTTTGCAAAACAATACACGCCATTTGCGTAAAAATTGTATACTTTTTGGACCAGTCGTGATATATACAGTATAGCGACTAACTGAGCATAAACAAACAAATAATTATGGTATTAAAATGTTGCCAAAATATTTAAAACCCTTCTGTGTTGTGATCTGAACTGGAATGCGGACAAAATTGCCCTGAACTCGCCCTTACCCTCTCCTCACTCCCTTCATTTTAAACCAAAGCCTCATTTTGACAAACTGGATCTCTTTCCTCCCCATTTCCCTGTCCTTATTCGCTTCAATTTGACCGAGGCGGACAAAATGTCACAGAACCCCCCCCCCCCCCCCCCCCCCCACACACACATACACACCTTCCTCCTTTATCCATTCCTTACTAGTTCATGGAATCAGTTGGATTTTGAGAGTTGTGACAAATACTAGTTCCAGGGGTCAATGTTAATTTCTAAAGATGTAATAAGTAACATTTCCTGGGATCAATATGGGCTTCTGTTCCTGGGATCAATGTGGATTTTTTAAATTGTGTCAGATACTAGTTCCTGGTATCCATCTAGATGTTTGAGGTGTTAAAATATTGACACATGAACCGACTAACACAGGTGTTCTGTTTTTGTGTGTGTGTTTTTATACATTAATTTACTTCTGGAGGGAGCTGTATATTCGACGGTGTAATCTTACATGATTAAATTTCACATGTTTGGCTAATATATTAATGTCCTGGTGATTTTTTACAAAAAAAGTTCCCAGTGTGATTCCGATATGACCCAGGTACCCCGTGAGTTCGGACAAAAGGTGGACTCTGTATGCCATTTTGGCGCCACCTTTTCACATAATAGCAAATCTTACAAATAATGATAAAGGATATATACCGGATCATTAAGTTAACTATATCGCCCGATCTATGGATTGCCGACCGATATTTTAGTTGTAATTGCCCTGGTTTACTGATAAAAAATCTTTAACTCTTGGTAGAAAATTCGGGCAAAGTCTGAAAATGTCTTCGTTGTCGCCTCATTCTAACAAATCTTTGTGCTTTACGCATAGTAAGTTCCGCTCTAAGAAAATAAAATCTATAACAAGATCCTATGGAAAAATAGAAAGCAACCAAATAAAACAATAGCAGACTCGATTTAATTAGTCTGTACATAAAAGGTAATGGAAAATGCATCTCCTCTCACGTGCATTAATAAAATTCTGAATGGACTCCCAAAAAGCTATTTAGATATTATGGTAAATGCTGTGATAATAAATGTCCCCACTTTTTGTATTCGTGTATACTACACCATAACATCATTGCAGTTTGCATCAAGCCTTTTCGTGAAATTCAAACTCAAGATTTTTTTTTTTTTTTTTGAGAATTATATGCTTGTAGTTTGGCCCATTCGATGATTACGTGAACTATTCTATATTATTCATGCACTCATTGTGTTATAAACATCCCTGAAAAAAAACCACACACACACACAAAATAAAAAGTGATCGCAGTATACAAAAACCTTTGGGATAATATCACCATCGTCATTGAAAGACCCTGTGGACGGATCGCTTTGAGCACTGCTCCCAACCCTGTATAAAGCAGCCAGTCAAAAGAGCGCGCGTAAGGCAGGTAACTGCTTAAGACAAGTTAAAATAAGAACAAAATGTCACTTTTGGAAGTTAGCAGACGATAGGTGCTTAATAGAGGTGGCCGCTAAGGAAAGTTATGGTATCACTTGTAATATTTAATTTTACTCACGTGGGTATTTTCGTCCTACAAACAAATAAGCAAAATACGTAGTTTTATTTTGAAATCGTCTTCAGCAATTATAATGCTTTTTCAATTTCTCTACCGCTTAAATGAAAATGAATATGATTTGAAACGAATGGATGTATTTTCAAATAGAGAATATAAACATTGACGGCATTCAATCTCTGTACAGCATTTAGCAATTAGTTTAAAAGCAGTAACTTTTAAATCGGTTGTACTGTTATTTGTATCTGAGACTTATATATATACAGTCATATATAAACACAAGCCAACATTTACCATTGTCTGTTATCAGTGAAGTTTACAACTGCACTCTCTATCTATGTCCAAATGAGAAATGTTGATATAATCAATCATTCAGTAATCGTCATATATTCATTGGGGTAAACATACTTCAAACAAATACAAAAAAAAAATATATATATCAAAGAAGTAATATCAGTTAAATGTGTTGTTCTGCGGGTAAAACAATGTTTTGTAAAAGTGAAGATTTAGCTAGAGTAACGGACAACAAATACGTGACTATCATAGAAAATAAAGAATTGATGTATTTGTGTTACGTTTTATTATATGCATGTTTTGTTTATGTCTGATTTAGTCAAAAATACTTTTCCTTTGGAGTGTATGTTTAATATCTGTAAAATAACTTATAACTTATGTCTTAACAGATGAAATATATAAAAGGAATGTTTTTGTCAGCAATTTAGGGAAAGAAAATGCTGGTTGAGATATTTTAAATTCCAATGACAAACAAAATTATAAAGGTACTTGTTATTCTTCCTCCAGTTTTCATTCAAGAACTAATTTCATTTGAATCAGTCTTATCTAACTAACTTTAAAGTCAACATGGGTGGCATAGTTTTGGTAAGACAAAGCTTCGGATACCTAATCCGGATGTTTTGTATTCGAATTCCATTGAGAGCAGAATGTGGCTGCGTTCTTGAAAATCTCTTAGCAAAGGACTCAGAGTTAGCTATTGTGATCGCTCATCGTCCGGCGTCCGTCTTTCCGTCCGTCCGGCGTCCGTCCACACTTTCCTTTAAACGACATCTCCTCCTAAACCAGCGAGCCAATTTTTATTAAACTTCATAGAGATGATCCTTGGATGGTCTTCTTTAAAAGTTGCTCAAAGAATTGAATTCTGTACAGAACTCTGGCTGCCATGGCAACTGAAAGGAAACACTTTAAAAAAATCTTCTTGTCCAAAACCACAAGACCTAGGGCTTTGGTATTTGGTGTGTAGCATTATCTAGTGAGTATTTACTAAGATTGATCAAATTATCCACGTAGGATCAAATATGGCCCCGCCCCGGGAGGTCAGATGATTTATATAGACTTATATGAGGAAAAACTTTGAAAATCTTCTTGTACGAAACCATAAGGCCTAGGACTTTGACATTTAGTAGGTAGCATTATCTAGTGGGCCTCTACAAAGATTGTTCAAATTATTACCCTAGGATATAATATGGCCACGCCCTAGGGGGTGTCCCATTGTTTCTATAGACTTATATAGGAAAAAACTTTGAAAATCTTCTTGTCAAAAACAAAATGCTTTGATATTTGGTTTGTAGCATCTTATACTAGTTGTTCTCTACCAAGATTGTTAAAATGATCCTCCTAGGATGAAATATGGCCCGGCCCAGAGGAGGTGGGTGGGGACGGGGGGTGACGCAGTTTATATAGACTTGTATAGGAAAAAATCTTTAAAAATCTTCTTGTCTGAAGCCACAAGACATAGGCTTTTGATATTTGGTATGTAGCGTTGCCTTATGGTCCTCTACCAATACTATTCAAATTAATCCCCTCGGTTGAAAAGAGGCCCTACCACGGGGTTCCCTAGTTTTACATAGACATATATCATGAATATAGGAAAAAAGTAAAAATCATCTTGCCTGAAACTGCAAGGCCTATGCTTTGATATTTGGTATGTTGTATTGCCTAGTCGTCTACTACCAAAATTGTTCAAATTTTGACCCTTGGGTGAAAGAGGCCCTGCCCTGGGGGTCCCAAGTTTTACATAGACTTATATAGGAAAAAAGTAAAAATCCTCTTGCCTGAAAGTTCAAGGTCTTTGCCTTTGGTATTTTGTATGTATCATTGCCTAGATGATCTCTAACAAGATTGTTCGAATTATGCCACTTGGGTGAAAAGAGGGGTTACTTGATATATGAGTTATGTAGGTAAAAATAATTATCAGATTCACATTTCCTAGACTGTTCAATTAAATTTAGCGTATGACCCCAAATGATAAGGGTCACCTGACTGTGACCTTGACCTACTGACCTACTTTCTTATTTTTATGATACAGTCTTGAAATTTGAATGGCATGTACAGTTTTGCACACCGATCTTAAAACTGACATTCAGTGTCCATGAATGTGACGTACTTTTTTGTTCTTTTTTTTTTAATACACATCCTTGAAATTTGGATGACATGTACAGTTTTGCACACTTATCTTAAAATTGACTTTAGATGACCATGAATATGACCTACTGACCTACGTTTTTTAGAAGCTTTAGCAAACAAATTTGTTCAAGCAAGTAACCTAACTCAGGTGAGCGATATAGGGCCATCATGACCCTCTTGTTTAATTTGTGCTCCGCTCTTAGCCATTATACTGCCATTCGCATTTGCTAAAGTACCTTGTACATTGTGTAAATAGCAGTCATGAATAACATTGCCTTTCACCCCTCACCATGTAGCAAAACGTATAGGTTTTCATTTCAGACAACACACAGCAAAGTTCCAAATCTGACAATGGAAACTCGACTGTCGGTGCAATTTTAGGAGTAACAAATATCTTGACAGTAGTGTATGCAGCTTATGTAACAGTGGTTATAAGAAGGTCACGAACAAGGTTGTTTGACGGTAAAATGTTTTTGTATTCTATTCTGTACTGTACCGAGGTTGTGAGTCTCTTGCCCTGCATTTTGGATTGATAAACCTTAATCATGGACCTTATCTTATCCTTTAAAATATTTATCCCGCTTGTTCGCGAAAATATCTGCACATGCATGCCGTCTATACCTACCATCGAAAACTGAATTTATTAGTTCGTTAGTTTTCTAAAGCTGTTAGTCAAAACAGGCAAGAGCACCGAAATGCGGAGCAATATATGCCCGAAGGTATGACCTTTGACCCCTAAGTGTGACCTTGACTTGAAGCGAGCCATCCGAAACATGCAGTTGTCTCTACGTGGTGAACATTTTTGTCAAGTTTCTTCGCAATCCTTCAAGGGATTCAGGAGTAACTGTGTGGACTGATTGCTAACGGACGAACAGACGGACACCAGCGTCATAACAGAATACGACCCTTCGAGTGTATAAAAACAAACAAACCCTAAATAATTGTTTCTGCTATTTACATGTAGGTCATGCAGAAAACAGACACGTAGTTCATATAACTCATGAAGTCTTGAAACTAACCATTGTATCCTCTACTGAATATGGTATATAGTAAAACTTTACGTCTATTAATATTATATATGGGAACTAGAATAACGTTAAACCTGGACAAAAGTATGCTGACATCTATATTTTAGCCAGAAGAATACGGCATATTGATTTTAAAGACTGTTGAATATTATCTTTCAGTTGGAAACTTATGCCACAGAAGGCGTGATCCGTAAGTGAAACTTGCAAGATATTCTAGTCTAAACATAATCTGCTGAAATGTTTTGCCGCCACATCGTGGAATTATTAGGAATTGCAAAAATGTTTATGGGTCGAAGATTACTAGACGGAGAACACCCACTATTAAACTCAAAATTCATTTATGTATACAATTCTAAAACATTTTTTTTCTATTTCTGACTGCACGGATTTTTGGCGGAACATTGATTTTGTAATTAAAATGCACTGAACCTCTTTACAAATTTAACTACATTGAGTGAAAATTATCTTTAAATATATTTCATAGAATATTTGTGCTAAAATAAACTAGTTGGAAAAGTCCACAATTGTGTATAACAATCTGCAGCAAGAATGATCACAGCATACATTTATTCAAGCTTCGGTCCTTACAGTCATACATTTGGTTTGCAGAAGCTTAATTCAATAGTATTTAATTTCGATGTGATGGCTGAACGTCAATTAGAAAAACTATCATCTTGGTCAATGTATTTGTTTTCAAAAATTTATCAGACCTTGTTCAGATATTCATGCTCAAATTTCGAAAGGTCGAAATAAGTTGAACAACAATCAAAGCAGTACATAATTTTATTCTCGATATTGGTTGTATGCTCCTGCGGTGGTTATTTCGGCCACGAGATAGCTAGGTAACTACCTCGTAATATCGAAAAACACTACAGTAAATAATAATTTTCTAGATATCTTCTTTGATTTTCTGAAAATATTTCAGCGTAAATTTCGCATTAAAATTTGAAACGTTATACCTAGGTTCTTATCACTATAATATTTTTTTGTTAAGTTGTACTTTATTCTGGCAAAATTATTGCAATATTTTTCTAGATATGCGTATGATTTTCAGGGAACTTTTCTATTAAGACAAACGTTTTCAAAAAAAAGTACAAATACCAAGATAAATTTTGAAAGAATCAGACAACTAGCTAATGAATGGCAGCTGCGGGCATTTGCATAGTATGCATCAAGATAATTATGTTAATTATCGCAATAACATTTTCAAGAAATTTTCGACATTTGAGATAATCTTTGTTACGATCACGACAGCTACCTAAATATTTCATGGCAGTTATATGCCACACTATCTTTCATCTAAGTTGACAAAACTGTTTTTACGTTAGTCAATTATTTTGTCGGTAACAAATTCATTAGCACTGCAGTTAGCATGTATGACTACCCAATATGCAGTTATCAGCATTATATCTTTAAAATGGCAATGTCATCTGCATTTAACTTTTGTGTCAGAAGTTACCTTTTCACAAGATTATGCAATAACTGTACTAGAATATAAAAGACCTTAATGCTTATACGACTCAAAATATATCGGTCTTTACTAAAGTGCAACAATACATCGTTGCCTCGAAGCGGTTCTCCACGTGACCGGCATACCGGTGCGTGCGGGTGGCCATTGGCGCGGACTGGCCGCATGCAGCACATTCTTAGTACCAAGCAGCATTTCTCAACTATTTTCACAATGTTCATACTTTACTAACTAAAAAGATATAAAAAGAGTTTAAACTAACAAATAAATAGACAAACACCATATTCTTTTACACTCTATCCTTGCGACATGTTTTACTGTCGAGGAAATGAATTAATATAAGTTTTCGTTGAAAACTTGTTTTCAGATCCTTTACATCATTTTGATTGTAAATGTTACTGTATACATTTATGTACATGATATATCTAATAAATACTGTTTAAACTAATGCTTATACTGTATAATGTATTGTTTCAGTGATCCTACAGCAACTGTTGCCAAACGGGATCTGGCAGTTGATCAACAAACTTACTCTGTAAACGACAATGAAGACACTTATGATTTATCAAAATAAGCTGGGGCTAAGAACGTGTCATACGGAGGTCGTCATCAAATTTTTCACATAGTTATCAAAACCTTACATTATTCTTTATTTTTCCTTTACTTTTTCTTGATGAACGTAAATTTTCAGAAATAACTAACTATAACTACAGCAAAAAATAAATTTATATGTCTGGAACTAAACTTTCAGAAGGTCTAGTCACCAATGCAATGACTATCTAAATACAAAAGTTAATTATGTTTTTGTTAAAGATGGTAACCAGTACAGTCACCATGAGTTGAGTTGTGCGGAAATAAATACTTCGTGTGTGAAGAAGATGCAACAACTACCGGAAGACAACATTCAGTGGTTAATCATAATACACATTTAAATGATTATTTTTACAAATGTCGGGAGATATACTATGATTGCTGAGATCTAAAATAATCGGACGAAAACATCTTAAAACAAGGCATATTATTGCACACTAGATAATGTGTTTGATATCAAAAGAACAAAATCAGCATTGGGTTAAGATCGCCCGTGAACTACTGAAACTTGAAATGTTATATTGTTCATTTGCTATCATAGTAACTGGCGGTGAAACATGAAAGCATCATTTTGAGTCAAAAAGAGAGATAAATATGAAAATATGAACAGTCAAATTAGCACATGAGTCTTGTAAATAAAGAATGAATGCAGGATTGAGTATTTAAACATTAGTTCTAAAATGCAGATTTAAATTCCTGATGTATAAGGTTAAAGTTCTATTAAATTGTCATATATCAACGATATCATTATGTAGCAATTTACGTTATAGTTGGCTCTGTGTATATATGAAATGACCATAGAATTTTTTTTTCTGCTTACGCATATCCGTTTGTCGTTAATGCGGATGTAGCTTAATTAGCGATGCATATTATTACTTCTGCCTACGCAATTTATCTTGTTAGCATACATTTGTAACGTAGTTGTTTAATATGTAGAAAGGCGAATATTCAGGAGCAGCCGATATAGTTATTGTCACTTGTTTGAACCGACTGAACCATTGTTTTTACTTTACTTCACATACATGTGTATTGAAATATTTATTGCATATATCCTATATATTTCTATTCCAACTTTCGATTTACAGTGTACTTGTCTGTTTCACACGTAGACTTTTTTAAACATATACTGCTCGTAAATAATAAATTGAAACTCGATATCTCGAGCTAGCTTATCTCAAAATTACTGCTATCTTATAAACATTTTCTAGTCTCGTCCTGAAAACACGTGCACAAAATATCATTTTAAGTCACATTTCGGTTATCTCGAAGTAATACGCTCGATCCGAGAAATTTCGAGATACTGAGTTTCAAATGTATGTGGTTTCTTTCTTCTGGTTTTAAAATCTTAAGTAAATGGATATTTTTTTCAAAGAATCATTATCATATATTATTTAAAGGCTCATAATGCCTTTGTTTAAAATGTGGCTGCCTCATTTTCCGTTATGAACATAAAATGCATTAATTTCCTGTTTATAAATCCTATTTCTGATTATAACATTCTGTCACATTTGTCAAAGGTTTAAATATTGCTGAATATACCAGAATGATTTAATGAATTTATTGTTTTTATTACCTCCCTTTACGGTTTTGACTATAACTGTTCATGTGCCATATTCATGCTTTTTTAACCATGTAAGTACGCATAACATTTATTCAGAAAGCTGCTTTATCTGTTTGTAAGATAAAAATTTAAAGCATTACTAACCTTTAAGCTTTCTTCTAATAAAAGTGAACTTTATTCAGGAATTGTTTATTATATAGACCATCTACAGTCGTAGTAGAGATAATACAGGGCTAAATATATATTTCAACTCATTAGTTGCTGTAGAAAGTTCTTTATAAACAATTTATTACGCGGACAATGGACAATGGCTTTGAAGATGGAAATCAGCGTCAGGAAAGATTTTCAAACACCTAACAAATGGAAGTCAACAGGATAACATCTATCAGGCTCAACCGACAATATTTTTCAATAAAGTACTCATTCTGTTCATGTCTAACATATTTCTAGTGCTTTCATTTTTTTGGATAAAATCCTTTCAATACATACAGTTACTATTCGTGTAAAATATATTTCTATTACGGATGTAAGCCTGACACATTAGACAAAACAAAATGAAACATTTTTTTATCATAACAGAACTTCATCACGCGGACTGTTTTATAACCAACAACCTTTAGTTCAATCTTTTTCAATTATTCACTTTTGCAAGGGTTGTGAATGCTAAATGATGTTATTTCGCATCTCTTTACGGTTTTAATTTTTTTTAAAAAAGAAAAAACTAGTGCGTGTGAATACTTAATAATTATGTGATTCAAGTCATATGACTGTTGTTAAAGGCTTATTATAATTGATGAGGCAGACCAGGTAAACAAGCCAAGGCAAATACAGCTGACGGTTACACATTTCTAGAACAAGAAGCTATGTTATAGCTATGCATCTATGGTAGCCTTTTTCAGTAATTAGCGCCAGAGGTTTGAAGTTGCGAGGAAAAAAGGCCGGGTATGTATATTTCGGCGAAAAATATAGATAATAATACATTTCTACAGGAACCTTACGTTGTGTATTTGTAAACATTTCATTCGTGGGGCTTTCACGTCTGTCCGACAAAGTTGTGCGGCATCCAGGCTTTACGAGCATATGTGAATGTATGCTTACTTAATTAGGAAGAGCAAAGATCTATGGCTCCCGGAGTCGTGAGATCAATCCCCGAGAGCGTCGTGTTCTCTCTGTGATGATTATAT
This sequence comes from Mercenaria mercenaria, assembly GCF_021730395.1. Lineage (NCBI taxonomy): Eukaryota > Metazoa > Mollusca > Bivalvia > Venerida > Veneridae > Mercenaria > Mercenaria mercenaria. The sequence continues at coordinate 43,162,446 of NC_069370.1, forward strand.
AAAAGACACTGTTTCTCAAGTCAGTTTTTCTTTACTTCTGATTCATTTGAAGAACTTGAAAGTTTGTGAAAACAACAGGATACTACAGAATCCAGAAACACTGGTTAGGTTAACTGCTAACCGTAACATAAGAGAAATGCCGGTGAAAAACAGTAGTTATCAAAAATAAACGTGGCAAAGTATTAAAAGAAAGTTAGCCTAATTTTCAATTTCCATGTTGTCTCTTTGGCTTGGCTTGAAAAATATATCGCTTTTAGCTAGCCGTGACGTAGACCGGGGACTTCTCCTATACATCCGCCGGTGTCGGCAGCGTGTATAAACACCAAGTTTGCAATGTACATCAGGGTCATATTTGGATAACTAATACTGAATAAAACTCTTGCTATTGTTTTACCCCTCTTTCTACTCAGCCAGTTTTTATGCCACCGGTGTTGAATATATCCCTTTTTCCGTACTTAAACATATTAAAAGAATGTCATGACTACATGATATCAAGCTCCAGGGTTTCATGACTCGAAAAGGTGTAACATTTCTGCTAAATGATTTTCACAGAGGTTTCCATATATCCATTTAGAGAAAAACTATACTCATCCCGTCGGGAGGTGACGGTGTTTGAAGATGTTTCTATTTTAAGCTCTGACAGTCACTTCTTTTTCTTTTTTAGATCACTTGAGCAGGGTGAGCTGTTGTGATCGCTCACCGTCTGGCGTCCGTCCACACTGTCTTTTAAACAATATCTCCTCCATAACCACCAGGCCAATTTTGATGCAACTTCACAGGGATGTTCCTTGGATGGTATTCTTTACAAAAATGTTCAAATAATTGAATTCCATACAGAACTATGGTTGCAATGGCAACCAATAGGAAAGATTTTAAAAATCTTCTTGTCTAAAACCACAGGTCATATGGCTATGTTATTTGGTATGTAGCATCATCTAGTGGTTTTCTACCAAGATTGTTCAAATTATTTTCCTAGGGTCAAATATGGCCCTGCCCCGGGGATCACATGGTTAAGATAAACTTATATTGGGAAAATATCTTCTTGTCCAAAACCACAAGTCCTAGGCCTTTGATATTTGGTATTTAGCATCATCTGGTAGTCCTCTACCAAGATTGTTCAAATTATCCCACTTGGATCAAATATGGCTTGCCCCGGGGTCACATGGCTTATAAAGGATTTTACAGGGAAATAATGAAAATCTTCTTGTCCAAAACCATACAGCCTAGGGTTTTGATATTTGGTAAGTAGCATCATCTATTGTCTTCCACCAGCTTTGTTCAAATTATCCCCCTGAGGTCAAATATGGCCCTGTCCCGGGGGTCACATTGTTTATATAGACTTATACAGGGAAAAACTTTGAAAATCTTCTTGTCCAAAAACCACAGGATCTAGGGATTTGATATTTTGTATATAACATTATCTAGTGGTCTTCTACTAAGGTTGTTCAAATAATTCCCCTGGGGTCAAATATAGCCCTGCCGTGGGGGCACATGGTTTAAATAGGCTTATACAAGGAAAAAAAAACCTTTACAAAAATATTGTCTTAAAGCATAAGGCCCAGAGCTTAGATATTTAGTATGTGTTATGCTCTAGTGGTTCTCTAGCAAGATTGTTCAAATCATGACCCGGTGGATGGCAAAGGGTGGTTCCTTGTTTTACATAGACATTTTTGTTTTTGATGCATTGGCATAGACAGTTGGACCACAAGCATTATATTCGATACAGATTTCAATATTCATCTTGAATTGTCCTAGTCATGGCCCACTGACCTATTTTCTTGTTTTTGAAGGTAAAGCATAGAAATTTGGACCACGTTTATAACCTTTGATGCTGATTTCAATACTCATCTTAAATATCTTTAACTCTGAAACTACAGACCTACATTTTTGTTTTTGAAGCCACAGCAAAGAAATTTGGACCACCTGTTTAAATCGGTATACAGATTTCAGTAGTTATCTTGAAAAATCTTTACCATGACCTACTCACCTAGTTTTTGTTAGTAAAGCTTAAGCGAATAAAATTTGTTTCAGCAAGCCACTTAAATCAGGTGAGCGATATAGGGCCGCCACTTCCCTCTTGTTTTTTTTTTTTTTATTACAAATCTAAATATTTTAAACATCTTCTGTTAAGATGGGACCAGAGGTTTTGCGAATTTTCATTGTCTGTTGTTTTTTACGTTTACGATCTGGCGTTTATGTTGTATTTTTTTTTAATTTATATACACCGGAATAAGTGGAAAAAAGCAATCATTTAGGGGTTAGACAGAGCTAGGAACATTTAGGTCAGATGAAACTTAATGCCGCCGAACTAAGAAAAATAAATGTTTGATTAGGAGTAAAGGAAATACTGAAAGGTTATTGCATATAATGATGGGAGTACAATTGGCATTTTATTTCCTGAAACAGTCCGAGATAAATACTCGCAACCTAAAAAATGTTTTCTTTTATCATGAAGCTATTTTGACATAGTCCTTAAATATTGAAAATAATCAGTACAATATAGAAATATTGGCTTTTTTATCCACTCAAAACCGCTGATTCTCCATGTTGCTCATGCAGAATGACAGGACTGTCAGGATGTAGTGATCTGCTCCGAGGAGTCCGACACAGATCTCCTCGTAAAATGCTTTTCAAGAAATGTCGAGCTATAACCCAAACGAGAGTCGTTGATTTCATAAAGATTGCTGCTATTATTGGCATATATGCTTGTAGGGCTTTCAGTTGGATGCATGCATATACAGGATATGTCATAGTTGGTGCGTTAGCAGGGTGGGGGAGGACAATCACCTTGGAACTGTTGACGAACAGCAGGAAAACCAATGTCACATTTGTAGAACTGGGTAAATAGGGGCCCCTGACAAGCAATTGGGAGCTCCATAGCAGAGTTGTTAATGGCTTCGAACCTCTTGCCCCTGGGGTTATAAAAAATCGATTCGAGTATAGATTTTATATTGCGCGAAGCGGAAGCTTACCAACTGCATTGCCGAATGTCGTAGGTTCTACAAAAGTACCCGTCCGGGCCGTGATGAAATAAAGCCCGGGGGCGCACCTTGGATATTTGTTCACCATCAAAAACTGTACATTTACCATATTATATAAGCAATAATTGTGTCACTGTGACGTTTAAGTACAAAAGAATATCACGGTTACAATACAGGGTGTTTGCTCGAACAGAATCTAGTCTTGTTGGACAAGGAAGGAAGAATAAGAAGTATGAGTTAAGTTGGTAGTGAACTGTAGCCAGCACCTGATTTTCATTTACTTGCTTGCAAATGCACAAGGAAGTGCACACTACTTACAGGTGTTTGTCAAACTGACTAAAATGCACTATTATCTTCAGACAATAAGCCTATGAATAAAAGGTAGTTATCTTTGAGTGAGACAATGGAGAAAGTAGGGCTTTGATTTATCAGGCAACACTTTCATTAGCAACACACTGGGTTAAGGTATCAACTTGTTTCCTTTTGTGGAACTCAACACTTGATATGTGATTCCTTTATCAATCATTATTGAGTATTCAAATCTCTGAAATTCTGTATTAAATTTTGTTAGAGATTAACATTTACCTTGTTCTTGTTATAAATTTCTTTTGTTTGGCTCTAGAACAATATCCTTTAATGACCTAACTCAAAATATCGTCCATATCTGGTTTTATATATATCATTTGTTATATTAAGTGGGAGGGGGGGGGGGGGTAGGGGTGGGGGTATTATTTGCTACATAACCTTTGGAAATAAAATCAAAACGTTGGGTACATTAATGAATCTAAATAAACTTAAGTAATCAAATGTATCCCTATCTTGTTTCACTTTTAACCAATAAATAATAAATTCATATTTTTTTTTACTAAATATTGTATGATTCATCAGTCTGACGATAGGAACTGATCTAACGCAATACCATAAAGAAAACTAAAAATACAACGAAAAAAATAAGAGAAATAAACCCCGCGGGGAAAATAACACATGACCCCAGAGCAAAAGCACTGCTTTAATTGGTAAAAGGCATACCTAAGTGAAATATGTATTAAATGTAAGATATGATCCCCCTATAATGTCAGCCACTGAACGTTCTGACAATCGTAAGATAGATTTTGTGACGCATTATTGACGATTCTATTAGCAAGTTTTGCTGTTGCACAAATAGGAACATGACTTTGATACAGCAGTGAGATATTTTGCTAAAGACAGATGTGCATTTTAAATTGCAGTTCGACAAAATATAGAAATGGAAAAGGCTGAAGACCCAACGCAAATTGGTAATGTTTTACAACGATTTAGGTCTTCATTTAGGGAAAGAAAAGCGCAGTTGTTTAAATTACCATATTTGTCGAATTTCTACTTCAATGGAGACAGAAAGAGCGCATCTGGCAAACTGGAAGTTTATTATGACAATGAACTTAATGAATCGCGTGAGAAAAAGAGGATTGGAAAAACCGAACCGCGTGTTGGTATAACATCTGAAGTGTTTGACAACATAAGTCCAAGTTTACAATCAGCGGCAAACGGACAAAAGACAAAGTTAAAATCATATCAAATACGAAGAAGTGTGTCTTTATCAAGTCTAGAGGCAGAATCTCAGTTTTGTACCAATAAAATGACATTAACGTGTGATCTGAATAAGGATATTACTCAGAAGTCATGTGCAGAACTTGGTAAGATAAATGATAACATCCCCTTCCGCAAACAAGAGTCTAATGACTCGGGTGTACAGCCCGATTTCAAAGATTTGTTTGATGCAGGAAATGGTGGGAACAAAATCGAGGAGACTGACGTCGATCAATACTTTACACCAGCCCATATGGAGATTAAGAAGATGGAAAACAAAATTGTAGAGGAGTATTCGAAGAACTATTCAATATTTTGTGAAAAATTGAGCAATATTCAGAGCAAAGCAAATACTCGGTCTGAACAAAATGATGGAAGAATATGTCAGTCTCATAGCAGTCATTCTATGGGTGAAAAGGTTCAAATTCAACGGATGGAATCAATCGTTGAAACACATAAGCCAAAGGCACGCCAGCGCCTAGAGCTAAGTCTGCAGTATTTCCAAAACTCCCGTCAGCTCAGAGTTATTTTACTTTCTGTGGAAACCTCAGTGCATGACAACAGCAATATATTTTGTAAAGTAACACTCACTGGAAACAGCTCTCCGAAAAAAGAGAAAACACATAAAGTAAGATCGAATTCAGGAACCGCCGAGTTTAATGAGACATTGTACATGGAAATAGAAAAAGATGATCTCACTGGCTATCTGCTTAGGGTTCAGTTATGTACTTTGTCAAAATACTTGAAACGCACACGCCCAGCTTGTGAAGCGACGATCGCTTTAGGCGATATCGACCTCACCTTTGACACAACAATGTGGGTTAAATTAAGGGCCCCGGAATCTTCAGACAAGGTGTGTTAATTTATATTTAAATTATTAAAACATTTAAGCAATATTAAACACAGAAGAAAGTTTGTTTGTTTGTTTTGAGTTTAACGCCGTTTTTCAACAGTATTTCAGTTATGTAACGGCAGGCAGCTAAGCTAACCAGTGTTCCTGGATTCTTTACCGTACAAATCTGTTGTCCGCAAGTAACTGCCAACTTCTCCACATGAATATGGCGACGTTCCAGCTGAAATGGTGCAGGAAGACCCCATGTGCCCCTCCGTGCATTATGTCATCACGGGCGGGCGGGCACTTGGGTAGAACCACCGACTTTCCGTTAGCCAACTGGGTGGCTTTCCCACATGTAGAATTCAACGCCCCGAGTGAGACTCGAACCCACATCGGTGAGGGGCAAGTGAATTTGAGTCAGCAACCTTAAACACTTGGCCATGGAGGCCCCTAAACTATATTGTGAGTTCTATGTGCTAAATTCATGTATTTTGTTAAGTATGATTGATTTTCTACACTTAAATTATCATTGAGAAAGATGAGCGAAGTACATCTTTTAAAATAACTGTTCACTTTTTCAAATCTCAGTTTTCTGTATTTATAATTGAAACTCTTATTATATTCAATGGCATAATTGTAATTCCAGTAAGTTGTAAGTTAAATGTACATGAATTTTGTAATATTGAATTTTTGACATGTAGTCTTCTAATAGCACCATTATCTAAATTAGTGTCGAATGCGCCCAAGTTGAAGTGTCTAACACACATATAGGTTTCCGTTTCATACATCAAATTGGGAATATGCTGAATTCTGTATTTAACAAAATGTTGGAACTGAACTCTATACATTTAAATTTAAAGCGCATCCAATCTTATGCTCAAATTTGTTTAAAAGCAGGTTACAAATGCGAATGACTTAGAAATCACTTCCGAGAACAGGTCTATACATGCTGAAGTTACGGCTCTTCTTCGAGACTCCGAACAGCTTGTGAGCAGGTATTTATTGGAACTTTACTCTTATTTTGCTCTTATATACGAGTCTAAACACCTTGTGAGCAGGTATTTATCGGAGCTTTGCATTTATCTTGCACTTATTCAAGAGCCTGAACACCTTGTGAGCAGGTATTTATTGGAGCTTTACTCTTATTTTGCTCTTATTTACGAGTCTAAACATCTTGTGAGCAGGTATTTATGGGAGACACGTTCTTACTTAGTTCTTATTTATGAGCATGAACCCCTTGTGAGCAGGTATTTAATATGACTTTTACTCTTTCTTTGCTCTACTTCAAGAGTCTTGTGAGCAGGTTTTTTATTGGACTTTTACTCTTTCTTTGCTCTACTTCAAGAGTCTTGCCATCAGCTTTACTCTTAATTTGCTCTTATATATGGACTTAAACACCGTGTGAGCTGGTATTTATCGGAGCTTTACTATTATGTTGCACTTTTTCAATAGCCTGAACATCTTGTGAGCAGGTATTTATCGGAGCTTTAATCTTATTCTGCTCTTATTTATGAGCCTAAACACCTTGTGAGCAGGTATTTATCGGAGCTTTACTATTATCGTGCTCTTATTCAATAGCCTGAATACCGTGTGAGCAGGTATGTATGGGAGCTTTAATCTTATTTTGCTCATATTTACGAGCTTAAACACCTTGTGAGCAGGTATTTATGGGAGCCACGTTCTTATTTTGCTCTTATTTATGAGCATGAACACCTTGTGAGCAGGTATTTAATATGACTTTTACTCTTTCTTTGCTGTACTTCAAGAATCTTGTGAGCAGGTATTTATTGGAATTTTACTCTTTCTTTGCTCTACTTCAAGAGTCTTGCGAGCAAGTAGTTTATTGGACTTTTACTCTTACTTTGCTCTACTTCAAGAGTCTGAACATCTTATGAACAAGCGAGTTTGAAAGCTTTACTCCTATCTTGTACAAGTTGTGTAAGTGGAATGTTTCCAGTTTAATTTTAAGTGAGAAACTCGTTATTAAAATATTTCGATAAAAGGGTGACTAATCAAACGAAATTAAAAAATCAGATAATGATCGTCTTAAAAGTATGCAAGGCAAAAGGAGTTCACAGAAGCATACTAGAATCATTTTTAACCAGCACTATCAAATACATGTATATAAACGTTATATTAACATTGAATAATGTGATATATGTGACAAATAATTGTAACACTTTTTTAGGTATTCAACACTGAGCAGGCACCGATCTCTGCCGCAAATTCACAGGAATGGCATTCTCTTAGGAAGGACGCTGACGATGATGTACTCCGATCCGATGAGCAGAAAAATCCAGAAGCACGTACAACTGTAACTCCGGAAACAGCACCTCTCGGAGTCGGAATCACTGATTCACTCGTATTCAGTGACAATCATGTGTAGAATATTTCTACTCAAAAGTAAAGATTTACTCGTATTCAATGACAATTATGTGTAAAAAATTCTACTCAAAAGTAAAGATTAAAAAATTTCTGCTCAAAAGTACAGATTAAAAAATTTCTACTCAAAAGTAAAGATTTACTCGTATTCGATGACAATTATGTGTAAACATTTCTACTCAAAAGTAAAAATTAATAAGTAAAGATTTCTACTCAAAAGTAAAGATTTACTCGTATTCAATGACAATCATGACTGTTTAAAACTTTCTACTCAAAAGTATTGTACAATTATAGCTGCCAACCTATTCTATATCTGCTGACACTTTTCAACAACTTACAGAGAGTCCCTACACCGACTTGTATGTTGTACTGTGTACTTATATTACTGGGTAACATGTTTTGTATGTAAAAAAAATGATATTCTATACCGCTTCACAACATGCTTACGGCTGTAAATTATTGCCGATCTTATACAAAGACAGTGGGCACATTTTGGAACAGCATGCTGGCTTCAGTAAGGATATCAACAGGACAATAATTTTCACACTAGTACCGCCAACTTACTATGTTTGTGTTTGAATTTCACGCAACGAGGGACTTTGACAATTGCAGTAATCTTTATTTAATCAATATTTTTTGATCAGAATTGTAATCATGACTTACAAAAGTCATTAAAATTGTATAAACATGACATAAAATTGTGTAAACATGAGTATTTCTGATAAAACCTGTTGGAAAGATGTGATTTTTACTGTAACAGTGTTGTCAAAAGTAATTAACATTGTACGTAATAAACGTCATTACATCATCCAAAAAAGCTGTATCTTTTTAATATTGAACACTGTATTGTAGTGATGTGACAACTTTATGGGTAGTGAGAACACCCCGGATATCGTACGCGAAGATCATAAGCATCTTCAATTTTGACTGAAGAGACCGGGGCTAGTTGATACACGGGGCTAGTTGTTATATCGCACGTTGTAAGGAATTCCGTCGCAAATGACGTCGTATACATTCATTTTAATAAATATCGGGGCGAAGCAGCCATTTTGCGCGGCAGTTTTGAAAAATAAGACGAAAACGTTGTTTTTTTTTGTACCAAGATTATTGGTTTATGTCAGCGCAAGTAAACTTTTTAAGTTATTGCAAACTGAGTTCTACGCAGTCTACAACTATGCATTTAATGCTAAGCACTGGTATAGATTAATGACCCATGTACTTACCGATTCTGTCAACAGTATTATACGTTTGAATTTTATGCGCGTCACTGTGACCGAGTTCATTTTTAATGTAGGGGTGGCATGGGGCTAATTGATACAGTTGAACTGGGGCTATATGATACAGTCAACTTACCCCAGTCAACATTTATATATATAACCATCTTATCTATATAAATTTCATCCAAACATCTAGATCTATATACAGTTGCACTTAATTTTTTTCAAAAAATAATAATGCTCACTTGCATACAAGTGTAGTACTAGTGTGCTGCTGGCTTTGAATTGACACCAGTATGCCTGACAATTGGAAGACAATCAAGTGTGCACCCTCCGATACCCGGAATCTACAAGCTTGTCCAGATTCTCTAGCTTCAGTTGTAATAATGTTACCTTGTTCTTTTCTAAACTGAGGAAATTGATGGATACATATCATTTCTCTCCGATACAATTTGGAATGTTGATGAAACTGGAGTAACTACCGTTCAAAAACCACGATAGGTTATTGCTCAAAAGGGTATGATACAGGTTAGGGCTATGTGGGGTCTGGTTAGAGAGGTAGTCTTGTAACATGCTGTGCTGTGAGTGCCTCAAGAAATACTATTTCTCCATTCCTTATTTTCCCAAGAACTCATTTCAAGCATCATTTTGTGTGTGATGGTCCAGTTAGTTATATTGGCTGTGCCCATTCTTCTCGGATGACGGCAGATATATTTTCTTTTGTTAGATAACCATCATTCACATATAGCTGTTGACATCCTAAACTTTTCCAAAAGTAATGATATTGTTGTAGTATCGTTCCCTCCACGCTGCAGTCATAAGTTGTAACCATTTGATAGAACTGTATTTGGACCTTTTAATTAAACGCAATGTTGCCACAGCTATGGACGCATGGATGAGGTCCAGTCACGGACAATGCCTCACAGTTAACAACATTCCGTCCGTTGTAAGAGAAGCGTGGCCGACGTCCTCAGTATCAACAAACATCGTCAAAGATTTTAAAGTTTCAGACATCTGTCCACTTAACCAGAAGATCTTTCAACCTGTTTATTATACTTTGCTACTGCAGTTGCTGCTCCTAATACTGCTGCTGCTGCTGCTGCTACTACTACTACTACTACTGCTGCTGCTGCTGCTGCTCCTACTTCTGCTGCTGCTACTACTACTACTGCTACTACAGCTCCTATTACTGCTAGTGCTGCTGCTACAGCTACTACTACTGCTGCTTCTACTACTGCTCCTACTTCTGCTACTGCTACTACTGCTGCAGCTACTACTACTCCTATTACTGCTGCTACTGCTGCTGCTACTACTACTGCTATTACTGCTGCTACTGCTGCTACTAATGTTCTACTGCTGCTGCTACTACTACTGCTATTACTGCTGCTACTGGTACTACTTCTACTGCTACTAATGTTCTACTGCTGCTGCAACTGCTACTTTACTAATGCTCCTACTACTGTTGCTCCTACAACTCCTACTTATGCTACTACTGCACCTTCTATAACTACTGCTGCCACTGCTCCTACCGCTACTACTGCTGCTACTACTACTGCTATTACTGCTGCTACTGCTGCTACTAATGTTCTACTGCTGCTGCTACTACTACTGCTATTACTGCTGCTACTGTTACTATTTCTACTGCTACTAATGTTCTACTGCTGCTGCTACTGCTACTTTACTAATGATCCTACTACTGTTGCTCCTACAACTCCTGCTTATGCTACTACTGCACCTTCTATAACTACTGCTGCCACTGCTCCTACTGCTACTACTGCTGCTACTATTACTGCTACTTCTACCATTGCTGCTGCTACTACTACTACTTCTGCTCCTATTACTGCTAGTATTGCTGCTACTGCTACTGCTGCTACTACTACTGCTCATACTTCTGCTACTGCTACTACTACCACTGCTTGTACTGCTGCTACTGCTACTACAACTGCTGCTAATGATACTACTGCTACTGCTACTACTGCTGCTACTGTGACTACTGCGACTACTGCTCCTACTATTGTTGCTCCTACAACTCCTACTAATGCTACTACTTCTGCTACTGCCGCTGCTGTTAACACTACTTTTACGACGACGACGACGACGATGATGATGATCACAAATTATGTTTAATACTGACCATTAAAGCTATATACGTAAATTAAGACAACATACCTATCTGAAAAGCATAAGTGTATATCTTACAGTTAATAGTTAACTGTATCAAATAGCCCCGTCTCATGTACTAAAGGCCCCGAGCACGGGGCTAATTGATACACTCAGACCGACATTCAGAATCATTTGTGTTTCTTTTAAAATGCGTTCTATAACCAAAAGTAGTATTCTTGTTAATAAAGTATTGTTTGTGTTATCATTCTTAAATTTTGTTTCTTCTTATACTGTACAGCGCGTTTTGAATTAGCAAATATTTAAAAAATGTATCAACTAGCCCCTGTCTCCCGACTTGCCAACGTTTTGCAGACCGCGGGTCGCTTGGAGTAGCTACTAAGCAGATTGTCTCTTCACCTCTGGCTCATATGACCTCACCTACGTTTCATCAATAGCAACAATCCTAGATAGAAAGTTTTCACCCTCCGTACTGAACCGTGAAAGATTCCAAACGATGTTCAGCCTGGTCGGACGTCAACCGATGGGGTACCCAACGGGCGGAAACCTCCCACATTCCTAACCTGTTGCGAATAATTGTATAGACAAACCCTACACTTATGTCCAGCTCCTTTGCCATTTCTTCACATGTAAGTCTTCAATCACTTTCAAAAGTTCCTTTACTTGTTCGATGTTTCAATCAGTGGTTACGCTTAGCCTAGCAGTTTTGCCTGCACATTGGTGATTTTCACGGTCTCTCGTACAGACTTGAATTCATTCACCCACCTTGTTACTGATTCATTTGACAGAGCATTTGTCCCGCATGCTTCTCGTAGTGCTTCAAAAATTTCTTTCGCGCTCGTTTTACGTTGAACTGCAAGTTTTATGTAGCTGCGCTGATCCTGCGACGTAAACGTGGCCATGACACTCTGAGTGACGTCATTTGATGTCGCGCTATTATGACGTCATACAACATGACGTCATAATCAATAAACGTTAAATCGCAACAAGAATAAACAAGTTAGCATGCAAATTTCAGCGTGATTGGAAATATACTTTTAGAGATATTTCGTATGTGTCACTATATACTGAATGACCATCGTAGATGTGATTGACTTTGTGTTCATGATAACCTAGACTAGCTCCTAGTCTATGATATATCTTTTTTACATTTTTATGATTGAATGTAGTGAACTGAGCCAATCTATATCCTATGTCGAATATCATATATATAATTTTAGCATCATTCCTCCGTGAAAATCTCTAAAATAGACTGGCTTTTGTCTCTTTGAAATGTAATTCGACAAAAAAGGGACTAAATGTAGAAATATATTTATTATCAGTCTAGTGGCTGATAATCAAGTTACAAATTATGACTGAAAAGAAAAAATATTTGACAAAAAATCCACTGTATGAATTAAATTTATTATTTGCTTGTACTTGTGATGGTTTATATGCGGTGTTTGCACTACTGCTGACAAGTCTGACAAAATGAGTTACTGAGATGCTGTATTGAAAAAGAATCTTAGTTTCTTTGACAAAATTGCCATTTTTACTGAACAGGTCTTGCTAACTGTACAAACGTGACTACACGTGATTTACGTCAACTGTTTAAGGTAAAGTCGATAATATAACTTAGTGACTGTTGCTTGTTGTCGCTCGATTCTGCCAAACCTACAAGCTGTTTACAGCAACTTTGTAGGGAGCAGTCGAATATACTATTCACGTTACTAGGGCTAGTCGTTGCTAATTATGCCCCAACATTTATGAGGGGGAATATAGCGTTGCTGCTGTCCGTACGTACGTTCGTACGTCCGTCCGTACATCCCGAAATATTGTGTGTCCAACTTGTCCCACATTTTTAGCCTGATTTGCTTCAAACTTTCACAGATGAACAAGCTTGATGTAGGAATGAATTTTTTCTGTGACTCTTTTTACCGCAAATATTGCTCTGTGATATATATTTGCAATATACAGTATAGAGCAAATCTCTTGTGTGTCCAACTACTCCCACACTTTTAGCCTGGTCTGCTTCAAACTTTCACAGATGAACAAGCTTGATGTGCAGATGACCATAAAGAAAGAAATGATTTCTGTGACTATTTTTACTGCAGCTATGTCCTTTTGATAGTTTTGCTATATATAATATAGAGAAAAATATTGGGTGTCCAACTCCTCAAACACTATTGAAAGGATATGCTTGAAAGTTTCATACATGAAGGACCTTCGTGTGAAAATGACCATAAATAATGGACTTTGTTAAGTGGCTATTTTTTCTAGAATTATAGCCCCTTCTTAATTTCACAAAACATACAAAGCTGCTCAGATGCACAACCTTATCTGAATACAACTTGCTTCACACTTTTAGTCAAACATCTTTCATGTGAAGATGGTCTGTACTAGAAACTTTGCTATTTAGAGGATGGCACAGTATGTGGGGGCTTCAGTGTCCAATGGACACAATTCTAATTTAAGATTGATTTACTTTAACGTTCTTCTAGTCATAAACAGTTATTAACTTTGACTTAATTACGCTGTATAATACACCACAAAACAAATTTTACCTTAAAACGTACCTGGCTATCATCATACTGGACAAAGTTTACTCACAAAACATGTCAGAATGAGACAAACAGCGAGATGCAAGCACAATAAACGTGTCATTAACGAATCCGAGCTGAGTTTCCGCTCTACGTTTGCTAATGCATTCTAACTGGGTGCCAGTCTTTAAAGACAGAAGTGATAATGCGCGCGTATTTATTTTCGTTTTATTTGTTTGTTTGTTTTGTTGTGTTTTTGTTATTGTTGTTGTTGTTGTTGGTTGTGTTATTGTTGAAAATTGGACACAATTCCACTCAAAGGTACAATTTATTCCAGCGAAAACTTTCATTTTGATAAAAATCTTGCATTACATGTACAATATGTGTCAGTAAGACCACTATATTGATAAAATTTCTAGCATTTAGCTGTTAAGTAGGAAATACACGTAAAAACATGCCAATCCCTCCGAATCGCAAGGTATTTTTCGTTGAACTTTCAAAACAATATTCCCACTGTTAGGGTCCGACACATGGTATTTACTGAAGAGCCAGCGCAATTTTTGTTTCATAAAGGACTCGTTCTTATATCTTATAGAATAAAGGACATATACACCAGGTTTGGTATATAGATTCAAATTAAGAGCTACTTGTTCTAGTAAAGATACTCTTACTTATTGTAAAGTAAAGTAACCTATTACAAACAATTTCTTATATCATTTACATAAGCTTAAACTTTATACTATTATTTTTTCATTTTTCAAGGGACCTCTTTGGCCTAGCGGTTAAAGTCGACAATTTTGAACCGCCTGTCAGTTACATTTTGTTCCATGCTTACGTTTGCTTTCTGAAGGTCCTTGGTTTTACCTAGGTGCCTGCTCGTGTCTAAAATCATGCCTGTGGCACTTATGGTCTTCCTCTACCATTAAAAATCAAAAGTCGCCATATGGCCTGAACTGTGTGAGTAGAAGTGCTCAAGTGTGATGACTCGGCGGTATATGACCATTTTGTATCGATTCGCCGTAAAATCCAACTCACTCACTCACTCAAGTGTGATTAATAGTATTTACTCTTGAATTTTTATGCCCTACACATTTATTGGCGTGGGGAAAGCATATAGCTTTAAACGTACGTCCGTACGTCCTGAAATATTGTGTATCTAACTCCTCCCACACTATTAGCCTGAATTGCCTCTTACTTTCACAGCTGAACACGCTAAATGTGCGGATGACTATAAAGGAAGGCCTTTTGTCTGCGACTATTTTCACAACAGTTCGGCCCTTCGATAGTTTTGCTATATAGAATATAGAGAAAAATCGTGTGTGTCCAAATCCTCCCACACTATAAGCCTGATTTGCTACAAACTTTCACAGATGAACAAGCTTGATGTGCAGATGACCATAAAGGAAGGTTTATTTCTGTGAATAGTTTTACTGCAGTTATGGTCTTTTGACAGTTTTTGCTATACAGAGGATGGCACAGTATGTGGGGGCATCCGTATCGTACGGACACAATTCTAGTTTTAACTTTTGAAATATGCTGAAGGGTTGTCGCCCAGAAGATCAGAATTCGGCCGAAGCTGGGGAAGACGCGGAATCAATAATGGGTTTCCAACGAGATATTCAAGTAAATACACCGGCGAAGAATGAACGTCAGCAACACATTTTCTTACCTTTTCCAATCAGGCTGATGTTAATAAAAATCCTACTGAAAAGGAAAGACTTGGCTTGCTGAGGAAATAGAGTCCATGAAATGAAATTATTTCTGGTTAATTAGTGTCCGCTGCTTGAAAATGTAGTACACGTACACACGATATCCTGAAAATATAAATTTTGTAACCTGTTTGCTCAAGCTGTGTATTTAAATTTAACTAATGTTAATATGCTATGTATGCTGCCAAAACCAGCTTTAACATATTCCAACGTAGAAACTTTTATCTTTGTAAGTGGTGTCAATATCTTTTAGCTGTCACAATCACTTTTTGTTAGATCAGGGGAGACAAATGATTTAGTATAATATTTGTTAGTGGCACAGTTGTGCATCTTTACCATTTCTATTACTTCTTTACTCACTTTCTGAGTTAGTACATACATGTAGGCACACACATATTCATCCTTAGGCCACACACATGCATATACAGACACTCATAAATACATACATTCCTCCATTCATTTATACATACGGTCCCTGTGTATTAATGTTACCATAATATACATAAACACTAAAAGTTGTATAAGATTCAGTTGTCAATCATATTTGAAAGAAAGTGTATTTCTCTTGCTTACGGGTTTCAGAATAATTTAACTATGATTTATCAAACTACTTTCTGGTTAAAACGAATGTAAGGAATAACTTTAAGATATTATGATATGATATAATGATACAAACTTGACTTTCTATATAGAATGGCCATTTGCTTTTATGCCACATTTTCTTATCTGTTTATACTTTTATAAAATGTAAATGAATCAATCTTTAATAGATAACATAGACACTAAGATTAGGGAATGAGCAATGGAATATTCATAGGAATTAGTTTGTAGTTTGTCATGCGTTGTCTGGAATGTTTTCCAGTATCTTCTTAAAATGCCTTAATTTCTAAAAATGTTCAATCGCATTTTAATTGACCCCTTGCTGACGTACAATGTAAGTATTTGTTCTAAAATCCCAGTCATTGAATAAATTATACGTTTTGTTTAAAAACTCCAAAAAGACTATTGACAGAGCAAAGTATGGCATATTCTCCAAAGAAAATTTGCTTACCTTGCACTTTCTTCATTGGTTTTCTAGTTCGAATGCATAAGCAACGCAGAACGGAAAATTACCATGTCAGTTCAGCCATTTTGACGAGTTTGTGTTGATATGAATTTGGCCAGAATGTTAAGACTTGGCGTTACATTTTGAGATCATAGAAAGAAGATTGTTTCACAAGAAAATTGAACAACATAAAAACAAGTATATTACTCTACACAACAAGTTTACTGATATTTACATTGAATTCCAAAAAAGGGCTGCATAAAGGGACATAAACTGTCGGACAGTTCATCTCCTTTAAAAGCTCACCATTTTCAAAGAACTATTACATATCATCGTTTCGATGCATTTGCAATAATGTCCCAGTGAATTCCACATATCTAGGTTGAACGTAGTTTTCAGCAATTGTTTCTCTTTATTTCTTTACAACTGGTATTCATTTCTAAAGGGGAACACGTTTGTTAGAATCTTTTATGTATCCATCGAACAAGACAGTACGGCAGAACATGTAATGGTCAGGTAGATTGTTGTTAAAGATGTTGTTCGTTTATCTAATATTTCTGTGATATAATATACTCCTAAACCTTAATTCATCATGTCGGGGTATTTTCATAGATTTACCTTTCCTCGCTTATTGTGCGTGTTCACATTATATAAAGAAACGCGAAAACATACGAATGTGCCTTAAGAGTGAGGTATAACTATTCTACTGATATAAGATACTAAATCTATCATTGACAATGTTTATCAAGATTATTCGGATTCTAAAACAATTATGTATGTAAGAAAAGTAGTAAAGTAATTGTTTGTGCGAAGTCAATCTAACCTCATTTGACCTTTTGACCCTCGGTCCGAACTGACCAATGCCGGCCAATTTAAAATCCACAGGTTTTAAACCCATTTAAAAGTTTTAAATACATATGATATAGATGAGTTTACAAAATAAAATATATTGTTTGAAAGAAAGAAGATTTACTGATAATATAAACCCCCATTATGTTATAACAAAAAATGGGAGAAAAATGATAAAAGCTACCTGTTCATCTTGTGGAAAGATGAAATCAAAGTTTGTTAAAAGTACAGGGGGTAATTTAGATATTCACAAAGCAATGTTACCTTTATTACCTAAGAAAGGTTTAACACTTCCAGGATATAATTATTGTGGGCCAGGAAATCCCCTAGATAATGGACCCCCTGTCAATGAACTGGATGCAGTATGTATGGACCATGATTTATGCTATGACAGTGATGTAAAAAAGGGTACATGTGATAAGCAAATGCTTTCCAATTTAAATAAAACTAAATCAAAAACATTTGGAGAAAAGATTGCAAAACATTTAGTTGTGAAACCTATAATTAAAACGAAATACACACTTGGTCTCGGACAAAAACAAAAGTCAAAAAACGGGAAAAGGGGGTAGAGTATACCCCCGGAATCACTGCACCAAGCTACCGCTGGAGCGATGAATTAGCAGAAGAATTACACAAACCAATTAAAAGGAAATTTAGGAAACGAAGAGTGATAGTTAATGATATTGATGATACTTGGTCAGCTGATTTAGTCGACATGCAAGCTTTTTCAAAATATAATAAAGGAGTAAAATACTTGTTAACCGTTATTGATATATTTAGTAAATATGCTTGGGTTATTCCATTAAAGAATAAAACTGGAGAATCTGTTACTGAAGCATTTGAAAAAATAATTTTAGAAGGACGATTACCAGTAAATTTATGGGTAGATGAAGGAAAAGAATTTTATAATAAAAAGTTTGAATCATTTTTGAATAAAAATAAGATTAATATGTATCATACATTTAATGAAGGCAAGGCTGTAGTAATAGAAAGATTTAATAGAAGTTTAAAAAGAATAATGTGGAAATATTTTACAGCAAATAATACTTATACTTATTTAGATAATTTGCAGGATATGGTTGATAAATATAACAAAACAAAACATTCTAGTATAAAAATGACACCAACCGAAGCTAGTAAAAACTTAAATAAAGGTACTGTTTACTTTAATTTATATGGCGATTTAAAGATACCAAAGAGTAAAGCAAAATTTAAAATTGGTGATCGAGTTCGCTTAAGTAAACTTAAAAGACATTTTGAAAAAGGATATACACCAAATTGGACAGAGGAAATATTTATAATTTATAAAATTAATAATACAAATCCCAGAACATACACTATTAAAGATTTAAATGATGAAATAATTCAAGGTTCATTTTATGAACAAGAACTTTTACCTACTACACAAGAAGTTTTTAGAATAGAAAAAGTTATTAGACGAGACTATAAGAAAAAACAAGCTTTAGTAAAATGGAAAGGTTACAATGAAAAATTTAATAGTTGGGTTCCGTTTAGCGATCTTGAACAAATTTAATTTAGAAAATAAAAAGTTTAATTATATAAATGAGTAATAAAAATCTTATTTCTAATAATAATGGAATAGAAACAATAGATCAATTAATTATTCACTTAACTAAACTAGCTGCTGCTTACAGAAAAAGTTATAAGTTTTGCGGAAGAGTAAGTACTGGATTATATATTACAGCAGGTGTTTTTGGTTGTTCAGCTGCATTAGTACTTTTTCCAGCTATTCCTGTATTTGTAGCAGTTGCTGGTGCTGTTCCATCAGTAATTACCATATTTACTAACAGACTAAAACTTGACGACAAGAAATTTATTTTAAAAGCACATCATCACAAAATAAAACAACTAATAACAAAAGCACGGATCGGAAAAGTAAATAAAGAAGATCCAAATAAAGTTATTCAGGATATTTTTACAATACTATTAGAAATGCAGAAAGAAAAAAATTATTCAACACCTCTTGAAATGCATATGAAGGAATTTAAACTTAACGGATATAAAAGTAAAAAAGAAGAAGAGTTGTATTAAATTTAATTAAAGATTTTTTCTATAAGTATTTTATATAAATGAGAAAAATTATATCAGTTGAAGGTAATATTGCATCAGGAAAAAGTACGTTTTTAGATATTATTAAAGAATATAATCCTAATTTTAATATAATTCCAGAACCAATTCACGAATGGCAAAATGTTACGGATCCACGTGCAACCGAAGGTTCCAGCTTCGCAACCTTTTTGAACTTGCTGCTCAAGAACCTTCCAAATATTTATTTCCTTTTCAGCTAACAACTTTAAATAGTCATATAAAAATGTTATCTTCTGCTAAACAGTTTGATGGTGTTTCTGTACTTGAACGTTGTTATTTAACTAACAGTAACGTTTTTACAAAACAACATCACGACAATGGTGTTATAAATGACCCCGAGTGGGCAGTATACAATCTTTTCTTAACTGATCATATTATAAAACCATATGGAAAAAACCCAATTGATGGATTTGTTTATGTTAAAACCGACCCAGAAATATGTTTTAAAAGACTTCAAAAAAGAAACAGAACGGAAGAAAACAAAGTTGGTTTAGATTATTTAGAAAAACTACACAAATTACACGAAGAATGGTTAAACAGAATGTTTCAAGAAGGTATTAAAATTTTAACAGTTGATAACAATTTAGAAAAAATGACTTTAAAATCTTATTCAAAAGATATAGATAATATAAACAAATTTCTCAAATCAATATAATTTCATTAGGTGCGTTTTTAAAGATTTTTTTCTATAAGTATATTATATATAGATGGTTAATAGAAAGGTAGATAGAATGATTATGCCAAAATTATCTAGCACTTTGGGAGAAATAATGAATCCAGATGAAAATTCATATAAGAAAGTTCTTAAAAGAAGAAATGTTATTAAATCAAAACTTGATCAAATAGTTAGCGATGAATATAAAAATCATGTTATTGATAAATTACAAAATGTTATAGATCCTTATCTTCGTAAAAGAACTTTATTTGAATGGGACTGTGGTTGTCTATTAACTGAAGAAGAAAATGATGAAAGATTATGTGATTGTCCCAGACCAAATAATTATCGAAACAATCCTAAAAAAGTTATTGTAACCGACTGTGATACTAATGAAGAAAAAATATATAGAAGCACTTACAAAGCATCTAAAGAATTTGGTATTAATGCTGGGTTAATAAAAATGTGTTGTGAAGGGAAAAAACCGAGTAAAATGTGGAATATCAAAAGTTAATAGAAAAAGATATAAATTTAAATATTTTATTTCTTCTTAAAGATAATTTAAAACTTTATTTATTTTATTATTTTTTAATTATTTTTTTAATTTTTTTTTTAATCCTTTTTTGCTTGAAGATTTTTTTTTCTAAATATAATATATAGATGGAAATCGAGAGATCTACAAAACAATATTATAAGAAATTTGAAATTAAAATTACATATAGACAAGATCCAAAGAATCAATTATATTTAACTATAAACGACTCTTATGAAATACTTAAATCTGAACTTAAAACTTTAAAAGGTATAAAAAATAAATGTTGTTTTAAAAATAACTTTTGCAAAAATGGATAAAACTGATACAATATATAAATCAGCTTATTTTCAATCAAAGGCTTTAGAAATTATTAACACAAACGAAATAAAAAAAACTTTACATCAAGCTTTTGATGAAATAATAAATAGAATTGGTAATTGGATTTCTGAAGGAAGTGGCTGGAGAATAGAGTCAGTTGATGCTCATTATATAAAATAGATATAAGTATAGTCCATTGGCTGCTTCAAGTTATTTAGAATTACCAAAACCATTACAAAATTCAATGAAAGGATTAATAAATATAAAGAATGATGATAATGAATGTTTTAGATGGTGTCATTTAGCTTACAAATTTCCTGTAACAAAACAATCTGAAAGAGTTTCAAATTATAAAAAACATATAAACGATCTTGATTATACTGGAATTAAATTTCCTGTTACATTAAATCAAATACCTAAAATAGAAGTTTTAAATGAAATATCATTTAATATATTTGGATATGAAGAAAATAGTATTTATCCATTGTACATATCAAAATATCAATACGAAGAACACTGTGACATGTTGCTAATTACTAATGATAAAATAAATGATAAAATAAATGATAAAATAACTGATGATGACTGTAAGCCCTCAAGAACTGTAGTCCAACATTATGTTTGGATAAAAGACTTTAACAGATTAATGAATAACAAAACAAAAAATACAAACAAGAAACATTTTTGTAGATCTTGTCTGCAACACTTTACTCAAGAAAGAATATTAAATGAACATATTCCAAATTGTTTAGCTATTAATAGTACCCAAGGTGTAAAAATGCCAAAAGAGGGAAGTAAAGTACAATTTAAAAATTATCATAAAGGTTTAGCAGTACCTTTTGTAATTTATGCTGATTTTGAATCAATAACTAAAAAAGTTTTAACTGCTTTACCATCAACTGAATCTTCATTTACTGAACCATATCAAAATCATATAGATTGTGGTTACGGCTATAAAGTTGTTTGTTGTTATGACGATAAATATACTAAACCAACCCAGATTTATAGAGGACCTAATGCAGTTTATAAGTTTATTGAAAAAATGCTTGAGGAATATGAATATTGTAAAGAAATATTTAAAGAACATTTTAACAAAGATTTGAGAATGTCTAAAAAAGATGAAAGTGAATTTAAAAAACAAAAGTTTTGTCATATCTGTGAAAAAGAATATATAGAAGGTGAAGTGCCAGTACGTGATCATTGTCATATAACAGGAAAATTCAGAGGAAGTGCTCACTCAGAATGTAATATTAATTTTAAACTAACACATAAAATTCCTGTTATTTTTCATAATTTAAGAGGTTATGACGGTCATTTTATTATGCAACAAATAGGGAAATTCAAAAAAGAAATCAATGTTATTCCTAACAATATGGAAAGATATATGGCATTTATGATTTCTGACTTGGTCTTTATTGATTCATTCCAGTTTATGTCTCAATCATTGGATAACTTAGTAAAAAATATTCCAGAATTTAAATATTTATCTCAAGAATTTGATTGTGAAAATGTTGAATTATTAAAGACAAAAGGTGTTTATCCATATGATTACATGGATTCATTTAAAAAATTCAAAGAAACAAAATTACCTTCTAAAGAAGAGTTTTATTCAATTTTAAATGAAACACATATATCTGACAACGAATATGAACATGCTAAAAATGTTTGGAATAAATGTAAAATTAAAACAATGGGAGAATATCATGATCTATATTTAAAAACTGACGTATTACTTTTAGCTGATGTATTCGAAAATTTTAGAAAATTATGTTTGGAGTACTACAAATTAGATCCTTGTCATTATTTTAGTAGCCCTGGTTTAGCTTGGGATGCAATGTTAAAAATGACTGGAATTAAGTTAGATTTAATAACTGATATTGATATGTATCTTTTTATTGAAAAGGGACTGAGAGGAGGAATAAGTTATATTTCAAACAGATACAGTAAAGCAAACAATAAATATATGAAAGATTATAATTCAAAAGAAGAAAGCAAATACATTATGTACCTCGATGCCAATAACCTTTACGGTTGGGCTATGTGTCAACCTTTGCCCTCTGGAAACTTTAAATTTATATCCGAAAAACAATTTAAGAAATTAATTGCAAAAGGTAAAACTAACTTTATAGTTGAATGTGATCTTGAATATCCAAAAGAATTACATAAAACCCACAACGATTATCCTTTAGCTCCTGAAAAAATTATTATACCAGATCAATGGCTTTCTGATTATAGTAAAAATATTAAAACAGAATTTGAAATAGGAAAAAGTAATGTAAAGAAGTTAGTTCCAACTTTAATGAAAAAACAAAATTATGTAGTTCATTATAAAAATCTTGAACTATATACACAATTAGGGTTAAAAGTAACAAAAATACATAAAATATTAACTTTTGACGAAAGTCCTTGGTTAAAAAAGTATATTGATTTTAATACTCAAAAAAGATCTAAAGCAAAAAATTCATTTGAAAAGGACTTTTTTAAGTTAATGAACAACTCTGTATTCGGTAAGACGATGGAGAATTTACGCAAGAGGGTTAATATTAAATTAACACATGATGAAAATATTTTATTAAAATACATAGCCAAACCTTCATTTGTTAGTTCAACGATGTTTAACTCTAACCTTTTTGGTATTCATAGAATAAAAGAAAGTTTGTTATTAAACAGACCTTGTTATGTTGGAATGTGCATTCTAGATTTATCAAAATATTTAATGTATGATTTTCATTATAATTACATTAAGGAAAAGTACGAGAGTAATTGTAAATTATTGTTTACTGACACTGATTCATTATGTTATGAAATTAAAACCAAAGATGCATATGAGGATTTTTATAAGGACAAAGATTTATTTGATAATAGTGATTACGATAACAACTCAAAATTTTATTTCGATAATAATAAAAAAGTAATTGGAAAATTTAAAGATGAAGCTGCCGGCATTCCCATTGTTGAATTTGTCGGATTAAGAAGTAAAATGTATTCATATTTATTAGAAAACGAAGTTAATGTTAAAAAATGTAAAGGAATTAAAAAACTTGTTGTTAAGAAAACAATAGTTCATAAAAATTACAAAGATACTTTGTTTAATTCAACCCAAAGTAATCACACCTTTAAAGTTATTCGTTCTGATAAACACAATCTTTCCAGTTATGTTATAAATAAAACATCTTTATCATGTTATGACGATAAAAGATATATTCTTGATAATGGTATTGATACATTAGCTTATTCTTAAATTAATTAAAGTTTTTATTAAAGTTTTTATTAAAGTTTTTATTAAAGTTTTTATTAAATTATAGAACCATAAATTGTTAACTGAATATTCATAACGTTTAAGGAATTAATATAAATAACATCATTTATTTTAAATTCATTTGCATAATTAATAGAAATAGATTCATTTTTTCTGTTATTTTTTGCATTGTAACTTTGAAGAATTACATTTTCTTTATTTTTTAATTGTAATTTAGCTTCTCCTTTATCTAATTTAATTGCATCAACAAGAATAATTAAAATGCAATTAAAATTAATTCTTACATTATTACCATTTTGAACTAAACCAGGACTAGCATTTACAGTTTTCCATTGAAATAATCCACCATCGGTATCTTGGGTATAACTTGTTAAAAACAACGGAGGTTTTCTTTTAATTTGTGTCGACGTCCATCTTTCTATTTTATTTACTTTTTCATTTATATTATTGAATATTCCCATTATATTAATTATTCCAGTTAAATAAATGTCCTTTTTAGTTAAAATAATTTATAATAGTTTGTTCATTTACTCTTTGATTATTAATTTTTAGTATTTTATACAATAAATCATACAATATTACTTTATCTTGTAACATTTTAATGAAAAATAAACAATAATATCCGCAAAGTGTACTTGTTTTGTCTTGATATTGAACATTGTTGTATTTTACATTTGGTATATACTTAATTACTTCTTTCGGCGGAGGAAGTCCAAATGGATCGAAGTATATTTTACCAATATAACAAACCCAATGTGTTCCAGGACCAACAGAGTCATCCAAATTTATAATTCCACACTCGTCCTTTTCTTTTAATTTTAATAAATTATTTCTACTAAATACACCCCTAAAGTTTTTAATTTTTAACTGTTTTACCCATTGTTCAATTTCAAAGTTAGAAATAGGTTTGTTTATAAATTTTATTTTTTTTTTACTATAGGAATTCGTCTGTAAGGTCTCCGTTGTGAATCAATCTGTAGTCCTTTTCCACTCAACAAAGATGTAATCAAAGGTATCCCTAGACTAGCAGCCAACATACCTAAAAACCCACCGTCTTGTTTTTGTTTTTGTGTTAATTTAATCACTCCAGATCCTACTAGTTGCTTTCTTTGATTAGGTGTAAGATATGGTGATATTATATTTCTCTTATCATTAGCTACTGAAATAATACCATTTCCAAGTATTTTACTAACACCAGTACTGGCTAGCCCAGACAAAGCACCAATGCCTAGAGGGGCTAATATTTTTGGAGCTATTTTTGCTGCCATTGGAAGAATTGTTTTTCCTAACAAACCAGCCAAAGCTCCTAAAAATCCACCATTTTGACCTTGACTGGACATTTGTTTTTTTGAAATTGTAATTTCTAATCCCTTCTTATTTGCAACAGCTTTTTTAATTTGATTAATTTGTGTTTTTGTTAAAAGTAAAGGGAAGTTTCCACGTAATTGTTCATGTTTTAATCTAAAATTATATGGAGTTTTGTTGTTGTAGGCTCGGGCTAAATTTTTCTTTTGTCCATCTGTAAGGTTAATTTTATATTCAATATAATTTGATGACATTATATACTTTATATTTATTTTAATTTATATTTATTTTATTTAAACAATAACAAGTTCATTTCCAATAGTATTTATTTCAACTGTTTCCTCATATAATACAATTGCGTAAACACGGACATGTGCTGCCGGCCGAACATTTAATTTAGCTGTTAATGTAATGTGTTTAGGATCTTCTGTAGTTACTTCCTTTTTATATTCCAAGTTAAAATGAACAAATCCAAACAAACTTTGAAAATTTGATCTATTTAAGAGACTTCCAGTAGTCTTATTATTTTGTTTATAATAATAATTAATTACATCATCATATATTCTTGATATACTTGTGTATTCTGTTTCTGGATAAAAAACACCATTACCAACTTCAAGACGACAAGAGCTCAAAATACAAGTATTATCAACTGCTGCATCAACTTTAAATGTATCTAATAAATGTGGATTCTGTCTTTGTGCATTACTTTTGTCAGGTCGTTGTAAATAAACAAATACATGTTGTGGTTTTGTTATACCAGCTGTTATTCTAAAAGTTATGTCCGTCTGTCGTGTATCAGTTGATTGCGTCATCATTTCCCTAAGGTATGACCATCTTGCTTTTTTATATCTTTCAGTAGTAATTAAATCAAACCCAAATTCATTAAAAACCAAACGTGGAACCCACAAAATTAATTTAGTTACAATTACCCTACCAGGATCAGCAGCATTAGCTCTAAAAATTAATTCATCATCATCTGTCAGCTGCAGTGTTATTTGAATTTGACTTGGAGGTAAAATATTAGTTTCTAAACCCTGAAAAAATGAATAATTATTTAATGGAATTTTAGCATTTACCTCATTACCATCTTGGATTAATAACTTCCTAGAAGCAAAACCCGAATTATTATCAGCAGCAGCAGTATCAGTAGTATCTAAATAGATAAATTCATTTGTTCCAGTTGATTTTACATAATCTTCAGATAGTTCAACTAAACTCTTTACATTTATTACTTTGTATAAATTATTACAATCATAAACAATTTTTCCATTTTGTTTAACCACTAACTGATCAATTAATGAAGCTGCATTATTAATTAAAGCAATTTGATCTCCATCACCGTAATTATTACCATTAGCAAGCTTATTTACTTTAAAACTTACTTCAAAATAACCATTAAACCAATCAAAATATGAACTTCTATCATTAATTGTAAAGTGATATCCGTTTTTTTTTTGTTGCTTAACATTATTTCCCAGGACAGATATTAAAGCTGTATCTAATTGAATAGGAGTTAATTCATATCTTTCACAATATTCTTTTGTTCTAAACATGTATATATTATATATTATTTTATTTTTTATTTTAGTTTTTATTTTATTTTTTATAAATTAATCTGTTAATACGTTTTTGTTGAGCTGAAGTTCCAGCACGAGCTAAAGTCCCAGATCCTGACAATATTCTATTTATTCTCATATGAATATCCTCCTCCTCCTTACTATTTTTACTATTATTATTCTTTTCTTGTAATTCCTTAGCAATTAAATTACCAACTGCCGGAGCAGGTTTCTTTTTAAGTTTTTCAATAATTTTATTAGCAGCTAAATTTCCAACTTCTGTTCCAACCTTTTTTGTTCCACTTTCAAGTGCTGCTTTTCCTGCTGTTTCCAAAGCTTTTTTTCCAGCTGTGCTAATTGAAGATGCGGCTGAACTTGAAAGCAATTTCGTTAAAGTGTCAAAGATACCTGTTCCGTGTATGATTTCTTCTCCTGTGTGAGCATCAACATAAATAAATATTCCTTTATTTTTGTCATAAACTTTCTTGTACATTATATAAAACTAAAATTTATAATTTCAAATTTCTTTTAAAATTAGTGTAAAACTTGTTTCAACCTCATTAAAATTAATTATTCTACCAAATACATCTGTAATATATATTCTAATTGAATTTATAATATATTTATTAATTTCAGAATATCCAACTCTTTGTGGTTCTTTTGTAAATGGATAAGCTCTTGTTAAATCTGCAGTACTGAAAGCATAGATAATATCACTGAAATTACCATCAACAAGTGAATTATCAATAAGATCACAATGAATATAAATTGTATCCACAGAGTTAGTTATATTTGGTGTTTTAGTTCCCCATTCAGTTTTGTCTAATTTTTTTTTCTCAAATCCAAGCAATGTATGAAAATTTGATATTTCCAAATCCAACTTAAAATTATCTGTAATTGAAATCAAAATCTTAAAACTACTTAAATCAAATTCCAAACTTATTGGAGCAATTTCTGATTTATCAAATTCATAATCATCATTACTTATTAATGTTTCCCTAATATAATTATTAATATCTGTGTAACTGTAAGAACCATTTGTAAATATAATATCTTTCCAATCTTTACCATTATGATAACGAATTCTTTTATTGTCATATTCATCACTAATATTATGCCAAGAGTAGGTCATAGTGTTAATACTATCCAAACCAACAACATAAGTTTTATTTTTATCTAAAATTAAAGAACGACTAAATCTAATTGTAAAATCACTCGGAGTATTTTTATTATCTTTAACTGTTTCAGAACTTAATACTATTTTTTGTTCCATTTATATATAATTAAAAACTAAAGTTTTAAAACTTTAACTAAAAACTAAATTCAAGAAAAATAATTTTTATTCATGTTGTTCTGGTAAAAGAGAATTCATTTTTAATAGTTCATCAATTATTCTAATACCTTCATTTTTTAGTTCTTCATTATTATTTCCAGCATCAATTGAACCACAAATTAACTCCAAGTCATTAACCAATTCTTTTGGATTACATGGACAAACGTCATAACCTTGTCCCCTAATTACTTTTTTAAATTTCATAGATCTTTTATTGATAGGTAATCCTGACTTTTCTGTTAATTCTTTAAATATTTTTATTGAATGAATTGAATGCTTTTTCTTATTGTTATATCTTTTATTAATCAAATCAATTAAATCATCATCAACTTTAGTGTTAATGACTTCTTTTCCAGTTATTCTATCCTTAGCAATTAATTTGTTTTGACTATAAAGTTTATTTAAGTTAATAATTAAATTACCATATTGCCCATTTGGTAAAACTTTATATGGGTTATGATGTTTTATTCCTTGTCCCTTATATGTAGAAGCCATATCAAGAATATTATTTAACCGGCCTTTGTACTTTATCAGTTCGTCTTGATCACGTTTTAATTCTTTTGCTTCTTTTTGCTTATTTGGATCTTTCGATTTTAATTTGCTAGTTATTGGACCATTTAATCTTCTAATATTTTTAGTAACATCATCTATTGTAAATTCAAGTACGACTTTATTTATTTTACCTGGATTAGATTTATCTGGAGTTAAAAGGTCAAACAATTCAGACGGTTTGGAATATCCATATTCTTCTATAACATTACTATCTAGAGAAGCATCTAAATCTACTGTAGGTATTTCCTTTGCTTTCGGTCTTGTCCCAACAATTTCAGGAAATTCTTCTGATTCTTCAGTTATTCCCATCTTTTCTCTTCCATAATCTTCTAATCTTTTAAGTTCATCTTGAGGAACCCATCCAGCTGGTTCATCTCCCCAATCTATTGGTGTTGGTGTATAGGGAGCCGGTTTTGGTGGTAATAATCGTATTGGTTCTTGGAATAGCTGTGGTACACCCTGGTATGTTTGTATGTCTTTCATTTCATCACCTAGTAACGCTAATTGTTGTTTTATTCCAGGTAATGCTTTTAACTGACTTGATAATTGTTCTTTTTGACTTTCTATTTTTTCAGTAATTGGTTTATAAATTTCAGTGTACATATCCCGATTTGTAGCTTTTCTTATTTTTTCTCTCATTATTTCTTCTCTAAGATCTCTCATCTTTTGCCCGACTAATTTTTTTCTTATTCTTATTTCATTAAGTTTCGATTGCATTTATATATAATAATGTAAGATAATGTAAAATAATGTAATATTATATAAATGGAAATTCCAAATTATGATACAAAAAGTGATAAATCCAATAACTTTAAACAACGTTATCCTTTTATGCCAGATTCATGTTTTAGAATGTTAATATGTGGATCTTCTGGATCTGGAAAAACAAATACATTAATGCATATACTTCGAAAACCTCTTATATATTATGATAAATTATACTTGTATGCTAAAAACTTAGAACAATCTAAATACCAAGATTTAATTAACAACTTAAATCAAATTGCAAAAAAGATTAAATTAGATCCAAATGAAATACTTGAATATTCAGCTGATCCCAACCAAATTGAACCTTGTGAGAATCTTGAATCAGAAAAACAAAAAGTAGTAATATTTGATGATTTTGTATGTGAAGATAAAAAAGTTCAAAATGAAATAACAAAATACTTTATTCAAGGACGTCACAAAAACTGTTGTGTTATTTATTTAAGTCAGTCTTACTATAAAACACCAAAAGATATTCGAATTAACTGTTCACATTATATTTTATTTGAAAGTCCAGGTAAAATGGAAAATAATAGGATTTGCGATGAACAAAATATAGATCGTGATACTTTTGCTAATGCAACAAATCAAAAATATGATTTCTTATATATTGACAAACCAAGGAAGTTTTTAAGAAAAAACTTTACTGGTAATATATAATAATTATATAATGGGAGTTTTTAATGATGTAAAACAAATAAGTGAACCTGAAAGTATAAGTAAAGTTAAATTTGATATTGATTTAAGTGATTATGCTACTAAAAAACAATTCAAAAAGCTTAGAAAGGACATGGAATCATATCTTCACAGAAATAAGGAACTTGATAACACAATGAACAGAGCATTAGATATGGGAGGTAATAAAATAATCAACCTAGGAAATCCAGATAAATCCACCGATGTAGTTTCAAGACGATTTATGTTTAAAAAAGTTCAAAGTGTAATAGATGATTATAATCTTGAAGATATCAAATCTATAAAACAGACATTAGAAGAAGAAGTAAAGAATATTGAAGAATTAACAAAAGATTTTAAAAAGAATTCATTATTAATTAATCAATTACAAGGTAAAATTGAAGAAGAAATGAAAGCTATGGTTGATTCTATTAAAGAACTTGAAGAGAAATCTGATTTGACAGATGACAACATAAAAGAAGTATTTCGAGTTAATTTAAACATTTTATTCACCCAAATTCAAGAATTAAAAGATAGTATGATTAAACATGAAGAACTAAAAGACAAGATTATTGAAGCTGAGAAAAAGTTACAAAATATGTATCAGTTAGAAATCAGAACAGAAATAAATAAACTAAATACTGAAACTGAAAATAAGCATAAAGATTTATTAGAATTATTTTCAAATAAATTTGCAGAATACAAATCTGATTTGGAAAAGGCAGCTTCACAAAGAGGTGATGATCATGACACAGCATTAGATGACTTTAAAAAAGAAATTAATTCTAAAATAGATGACTTTAAAAAACAAATTCGAAATTGGATTAGTATTGTTGACAACCGTCATAATTTAAAGTATGCAGACTTAAGTAATATTACAAAAAATTACAAGATGATATTAATGAATTTAATGCTAAAGTTGAAGAACATAAAAATGAACTGGACTTTGTAGTTGAAAAATCAGTTAAACAAGGGGAGTTAATTACTGCTAATACTGAAGCAATTAAGATAATTAATGATCAAATTAAAAAAATAATAAATGATTTAGACTCTGTAGTTGAAATATCAGCTAAACAAGGAGAATCAATCGCTGCTAATACCCAAGTCATTACTGCTAATACTAAAGCAATAACCACTAATGTCGAAGAAATTACCACTAATGCTGAAGAAATTACAAAAGTAAAAAATGTTTTCTTAAAACAAGAAACACAATTAGCTAGAACAAAAGGCGTTGTTGACAATTTATCTGCTTCTGAAGTTGCTACAACAAAACGAGTTGATGATTTAGCTGAAATAATTCTTAAACTTAAAAAGAAAGACAAAAAAATAAAAGAAGAATTGGAAAAAGAAATAGAAAAAGTGAGACATGAAGTGTTTCTCTTTGAATACTATAATAAAAGTTTTTATGATTATGTAAAAATGAAAAAGTATTTTAACCGTGGTGGTGCCTGGATATATTCAACATATGAAAATATGACCGGTCTGAACTATTTAAATACATTTCAGTTTAGACCTGGAATTATTGTAGATTATAAAGATTTTATAAAAACAAACCAAGAATATAAATTAATTGCACAAGATGTGCTTTTGAAGGGTGTGTTTATAGTCGAAAAACCTGGAATTTATATAATAGATATTAATATTTTATTAACGGGGGCCAGACCTATAGGTGAACCGGATAAACCGATTAAAAGCCCAATATCACATTTTATATTTAGGTGGTTGAGTATTATTCCAACTTTTCTTTTATTGAATACATCTGATAATGTAAATATCACAGCCGAGGACTTTGACACTGATCAGTTAATATCTATGTATAAGAAAAAAATTAAAATTTATCTAAAACAAGGAACAATGTTTGATATTCATCCTTATGACGATTCAAAATCTACAGAAGTAACATTTTCGCTTTTGGCGGATAGTTACATCAAATTCTACATATCGGATGAACCTGTATCCTATGATAGAAACAGACTTTTGGATTAAAGGTTTAATTAAAAGATTAATTAAAAGTTTTAATTACTATGTGTACCCTGATAATATACTTACTAATTCAAAATAAGATCAAATATGTTGTATAAACAACTCCTCGATATATGTTTATCTTAAAAGGAATGCAATAAATCGTCTGTTTAACTTATAATATTGATTGTAAACACACCGTGTGTCACCAAATTACAAAGCTATAATCTATACGTTTAATGGTTTTAACATTCCTTCATGAATTACAGCGTAATTCTCAATAAACTGTTTCAACAAAAACTGACACATATGTCGTCTGCGAAACGTTCTATACTAAGGTCATTAAGTGCAAATGGATTACAGCGTAATTCTCAATCAGATGTTTCAAAAAAACCGACATAAATGTTTATCTTAAAAGGAATGCAATAAATCGTCTGTTTAACTTATAATACCATTTGTAAACGCTTTGCGTCATCAAATTACAAAGATATAATCTATACGTTTAATGTTTTTAAACATTTCTTCATGAATTACAGCGTAATTCTCAATAAACTGTTTCAACAAAAACTATTTATCAACACCGGTGTCATTTTCAAGTTTATCAATATCAACAACTTTAAACAAATATTGGTTTAATGCACCGGTGCCGCTTTATTGATTATTGCAAATAACAGCTGATCAAAGGAATGTGATAATGAATCGTCTGTTTAACTGCGGTATAATAGTTAGTATATAAATAAGAAATTCGGAAGTAATATTACAGGAGGTACATTTTATAGTTAATTATTTTTAATATATTTTAGATTTTGTTCTCATTTTTGTTAACTGGTAAGGTTTTGTCAAGTTAAAGCAACCTGAAAACCTGTTTTTTTCTTATTTTTTAAATTGGCCGGCATTGGTCAGTTCGGACCGAGGGTCAAAAGGTCAAATGAGGTTAGATTGACTTCGCACAAACAATTACTTTACTACTAAGAAAGTATTCATATTCACACAATTTACAAATACGAACAATTTTCATTCACCCAAAGTCAAGATATAACCCCATCAATCATGGAAACTCCTCAGTTTCAAAAATGAGCAAATTGGGAAAATTTGTATATTTCTGGGGAGAATCGAGTTCAACCAATTATTAAACAGCAACATCCGACTGAAAGTAGGATAATATCGTTGTATTCGCTTCAGTTCAAATAAAATTGACATTTGAATATATATTGTGAGCCATAATTATTTTATTAAGTGTGCTTTCATCCGGGATACTTCGTTGTTTTACATACAGTCGACCTATATAGATTAAAGCAAGCATTTTGTTTGTTTAATACATTTTTTTTTCATATAAAACAGAAAATGTGGAAAACCACAGGTTGCCAACACGATGTAAATGAAAATGTTACAGGCTCGGTTTGATTGACAAGTCAAGAGTATATTAGCTTATTTCTTAGATTTGGATAGTTTTGGGTATGATTCCCGTACTCATCAGGTTGACCCCACTAGGTCAAGCAGTCACCAAACAAATTGTTGTTTAGAGCGACCTTAAAGCAATCCTTTAAAGGCAAGCCCTAAAAGACTAAATAAAAAGCTAAATGAAATAAATGCCCCAAAAGGCCAACTTAATAGATTGCCCCAAAAGAATTAAAATTTATCAGCAGAACTACTTCCCATTTTGATGACAAAGGAAATTAGTGACCAAGCTATACAAAAGGCCTTGACCAAACATGAATTTCAGATAAAATACTATTTTACTTTCGCTGTCAAAGAGATCTAAATCAAAAGAATAAAAGACTTATGTTGGGATTTCGGTGCCTGCTCAATGGTAACAACAATGATCACATATATATCTGGGAACACGATATTAGCTATTGCCAAGAAAAAGTAAACATACTTTTGATACAGCGAATATCCACCAGCATATTGCTTGATGAGTATTTGAACCAGCACAAGGCAACATGATTGTCTAATCATAACAAACCTTATTACCTTGCGATGCAGACAATAGTTGCGCTTAAAACAAACAATTGTCAGGTAAATATAAATGGATACTATCTTCTGCATATAAAGCTGGGGTTACCTCCCTCAAATCAGGATATTTAATACATAAACTGAATAATGATTGTCAGACAAAAAAATCCTTACCTACACTAAACCTTATTATCATGTCTAGTACATTTGTATTTGATTTTGAATGCTTTAATGTAGAATACGACATAGGTCATAACACTACAATATAATAAAATAATATCTGGCACTTCTGCAAATTTCTTTAAGGTTTTCAATTTACCTGTTATATCTAATAATGATAAACCACCGTATCCTTGCCACCACAACGCTTCCGACTTCATGTTAAGATTCAGTCGACCAGCTCTCTTTATTGCGTAAACAAGTAAACAAAGATAGCCTGCCATAGCTGCAGCAGTTGTCGTCTATACACTGACGAAAATGAGGAAACAATCTCTCTACAATAATTTGTTGTGCGAGCGCTCGCAAAGATAAAATCGTCCGAAAAGTGATTTTCAGTTAGTCTTTCTTTTTGCAAAGTACATAACTATCAATTGTAACAATGATTAAAACTTTTCAAACAAAGAACATATTATTTTTCACCCCATCGGCAAAAATTTATCAATATAAATATTTTCATAATTTTCTTTCAAACCCAGTAAACAAAAATCATCAGGGGAAATCAGAAAATCATATCTGCCACACTATCAATCGATGTATAATTAACTTCGCTAATTTAATCACTAGTACCACCATTTACACTTCTCCCATTCTGGGTAAGATGATTGAGTTATAAGTCGCCAACCCCCAGCAACCTTTGAGATTAAGCCAACGGGTGTGATTCTGAGATTTTTAATGGGTGGATCTCCAAATTGATCAGCAAATCTACATATCTTTTAACATGGATGACAACGTGCAGATTTCAGATTAACTGTACAAACCTCAACCTTATTCCCAACAAACCAAGCCAAAAACCATTTTAAAAAATCTTTTAACAATTCATCATCCAGCCTATTTGGATACCTTTCTAAAAACGAAATCAACAAATCAATATTTATTTGACATTTGCCTAAATCTAAGTAACAGTTTTGTTAAATTTTCCTCGAACGGACATCTGTACAGTAGCGAGGCCCGGCCATATGTTGACCCTGGGTAGCAGAGGCCCTGACTTGCCGGGCTGCAGTAAATCCTTAACTTTGTATCCTATTAAAAGAGCTGAGAGCAGTTACAATTAATGCAAGCATGTTTATGTATACATTACATTTTCAGACACAGTAAATAATTAAATCACTTAACTTAAAGCTTATATTGCTTCTAACAACGTTGCAGATATCCATTACAAACAACAGTCAAAGTTCGTAATCAATTCCAGCAAAGGAAATGTCAGTTAGAATATTAAAGTATTTTTTATTCATTTTACATGAAACAAAAAAATTCATTCAGCCAACATATGACTAATTCATGAACTATTACGATAGAAGATTCCTCAGATATTTAACAATATTTATGTATCTCGTGAATTTACCCCACAACCCCGACACATCAAAATAAATAGATTCTCGCATATTTACCACTTCTTTCGTGGAATTAAAAGCCTTTCTTCATACGATGCCAATTGAAACCTTTATTGCAGATCACAACTTTTTAAACCTAAAGCAGTATGACGTTTAACAGCTAATCATATAATATTCATATACATTAAAAAAGTTTGCGTCCTATGGGAATGAAAATTCAAGAAAATAGAAATGCATCTGATCAAATTTCAATATGATTAATCTTATTTTTATACGGGCTTAGCAACCAGCTGACCAAAATACCCACCTTAAGGGTTCGCAATTCTACCTCCCCTGGATGCGTTTCTGAAAGCGATCCAAGATCTACATAGTGGCCAGCAATTATCTTGTTCTTAATATGTTCCGCAACATGACACCCCAAATCTGTATGGACGCTCATAAGAGGGACTTGGTCGCTGCAAAATCTGTCAATTATTGCAATAGGCATAATTACCGTAAATAACCTCCAAAAGTTGGGGCTGATGGGATGAGGGTTTTGTCCCATTGAAGTCTCCGCAGGCTCTGTTGTACCAGCTGATGGCATCTCCGGAGAAACGCTTAGCCCAGTTGGTTCTGCCGCCACTCCTTACTCTTTCGGGCACCACCATTGGTATATCAGGCACTTCGATTAACACGCACTTCCCTTCAACCACCAACGCCCATTTCTTCCGACGTTTCTCTGCCACTACATAACACAACTGTAAGATTAGCTTCTACGCCGCTTTCCTCGCCTGCTTTCTTGTTATTCCCACGTTGTTGAAAATTTGTGTCTATTGTTGCTCAGCCCTCCCACTTAGTTCAGTAGGTAAGACCGTTGGTCTACGGATCGCGGGGTCGTGAGTTCGATCCTCGGGCGGGGCGTATGTTCTCCGTGACTATTGGATAAACGACATTGTGTCTGAAATCATTAGTCCTCCACCTCTGATTCATGTGGGGAAGTTGGCAGTTACTTGCGGAGAACAGGTTTGTACTGGTACAGAATCCAAGAACACTGGTTAGGTTAACTGCTGAAAAACGGCATTAAACCCAAAACAAACAAACAGAAACTATTGTTGCTCATTTGAAGTGTAAAAGGAAGTAGCAACATGTAACATGGAACCTCACAAATACCTTGGTTCCTTCTTACTCTTTTTGGGGGTTAACAAGGCATACACTATCAACAATATTACCTTTGTGATACGTAACTGAATATTTAGACGGGCGTATTTTGTGACAGTCTGGCACTTTTGTTTAATAATAAGTCATACATTGGCATAATAAATACATATTGATACCTTATAAATGTGGCCTAATAACAGTCTAACCATATTCATTAAATCTGTCATTTTTAAATGTAACGAAAAACAGAAACTCATTACTGTTTGTGTAGGACTTGTTTTCTTTTTCGACAGTTTTCATCGAAATAAAAACAACATCTTACAAACAATTATTTAATGAAATTAGGGCTATCTAATCTAATTTATAAAACGGTTTTATTTCATGTTTAAGGTATGACCAACCTAATGGTGAATATTTCAAATGTTCAAAACAATGTTACAGCAATATACTGTATTCAGTGAGAGACTAGTATGCAAAACTTTAACACCTTTTACCGTACCGGTTTTCATAAATTTTGTATAATTCACGATATTTCCTCAAGCTAAAGTAGAGACAAATTTCAAAGTGATGGCCACTGTCCAAAACGTTTGCAGATAATTCCTAATACCATTAATTTTGATAAAAGAAACGTCAAACTATTGGTAAACAATTATAAAACACAAAATAAAACTGTAAATATAATTTTTTCTAGGGTGCCTCAAGTAAAAGGATTTAATTAGACAGAATTCTAACTCCAACATTGAAAAATTAAGGCCGAGTCCTGTGGGACTGTTTCAGATTTTGTTCATTTCATTCAAAAATAACCTTCGGACAGAAGTAAAACCTACCTACATTTCTTCCATAATATGTAATCTAAAGAGTAAAGGCAAACCAGAGAACTTTTACTTCATGACACTCAGTATGTTTAAAGATTCTAACTCTGCCCTCTTCTGTTTCAGAGGTAAATTCATTATGAACAGCAAGAAATCACTTATCAAATGAAACGTTTTCATTTTTGTACAATAAATCGATAATAAGACTTGAAAAAAGGGAAAACTTACTAAGAAAAAAGGTATATAAGGAAACAAAATTTGGTCCCAGTGGGGCTTGAACCTACGCCCCCCCCCCCCCCACCCCCCCCCCCCCCCCCCCCCCCCCGCTCCTTGGAAAAATTTAAGTCACTATTGCATGGGTCATTACTTAAGTGAAAAACGGATATTTATTTTTTGTTTTCACTATTGTTTCAAAGCAGTGATAATATCATGCACGGAACTACACTTGAATCCGAAAGACTATGAATGATAAATAAGTTATTTAGTATTAGATGTGTCCTCCATATCGTATAGATTTTTAAAGACTTTAATATTACGTTGGGCATTAGGAGACTTTTTACCCTTGATCAGTGTTAAACATGTTAATTATCCTTATTAGATTGTAAAATGTAAGACTTTTCTTGTAAATCAAGAATGAAAATACTGTTCATATGAAACTGGAGTTACCATATGACCTACAGTGGTGTTGATATGACTTCAAACCTTACAAAAACAAGCAAATAAAAGGTATAACAATAGAATATATCTATTACAACATTAGGACGTATGTTCTGAACAACTAGTCAAATTTAGAGTTATTGTTATAAGAACGTCAAGTCTCTGTCCATACAAGTCTGGCATAGCCTCCGCTACGATTAAGGAAAACAAGTGATTTACACGGGAAATATATCACCACTCTTTAGTTTTTGCTTATCGATTCGATACAAAAGATCTTTTTCTGCTAATCACATGTCACAGATTCATTAAACAAATTATCTTCTCTCTCTTTTTAAACCCAGAATATTAACACCTTTTATAAAGGTATATAAAACACTGTAGAAGGAAGGCCATATATCATATCAACACAGATCCTAGCAATGGACGTCCAGTGAGTTGGAAATTTATTAAGGCGACAAAGTTCACACACAGAGCTTCATATTTACGTTGTATAGCTCTCCCTGCAGGCCACGAAAATATGCATAGACGTACATCGGAGGCAGTGGCATATGACGTGGATTCTTCCTATAATAACAGACTCAAGAAATATTGTTTTAGCGCTTTTGGCGGAACTTGAGTACAATGGAAAACAGGAATCATATTGTAAAAACAAAGATGGTGACTATGAGATGTATGATCTTAACAGTATTGAAAGTTTGGAAAGAATCGAAATGGCAAGAAATTTTCAATTAATCAACATATCTATTTCAATTACAAGTTTAGCAACAGTGTCAACCTCCTGCATCCGTCATATGACAAGAAAGAAAAGTGAGACATTGAAAACTGAAATCTGCCGATGGACATCAGCCGGAAATGAAAACAAGTATGGCAGTCTTCATCCTTTACAACTACTTTACTTCTACTCTGATGTAAATATAGACTTTGGAGAGCTATTTGATACCTGTACCTCTGGAAGCGCATATGTGTGCAGGGAGAATGTTAAGAGTATCGCTTGATCAAGCAACAACAGAGAACGATAATCCTGAAATAATTAGTATACAAGTAAATATAGAAGCGAAAATGGAGAACGGCGAAACGTTTTTTTTTTAAAGTGTTTTTCTTTTCAAACTTAAAATTTCCAAGTACAATAATATGGCAATGCTTAAAATATATATACATTCTTTTGTAGTATCGAAGACATTTCATTTTCAAAAAGTGCAACGGACATTGAGGGTGGCTTGCACTGGCATAGAATTCCTCACTTACGTTTGTCTAACGTGACTTCATAACATATTGTTTCAATGTTTTGGCATTCAAGGTCTGTTCTTCGCCTGATGGAAAAATCTGCACGCACTAGTTTTGTCCGTATTCCTCCTCCGATCACGTCTATCCAGATTGTATTCTTGTACTGAAAGAAGATCGTCCCAGAACCACATGGGGCAGAACACAATGAGTAGATATTAGCAGATTATTTATATTTCATGCGATTAAATGAGTGTCGATTTTGATTTCAACGAATGCGAAAATGTCAAAAAGAGTTTCATACTTCCTGTAATTTATATCAGGTGCTGTATATATTCATGTGACCGATTACAGATCACTTCCGGTTCGGTTTCTTTAAATCCATGAATACATCAAACTCACTAGAATCGTCTGAGTGACAAGAGCTTGAAGAAATATCAGTTCCTATATGAGCCCTGCCATCTTAGTTTTGCGAGGGGAAATCACTCCAACGTTTTTCCTCTACCATCAAAGGGATAAAACTGTCGTTTATTCCTTCAGCAGGGACGACGTCACGTGTGTTTTAGTTCCCTTACTTTAAGGGAGGTATATCAGGAACGAAGATTTGTCTGTTTTGCAAAGTGTTACTGCCCTTGCGGTTTGTCAAATTACACGGTCATTAATTTCAGTCTTGTCCTTATATGCCTTGTAAGCCTTGTTATGGAGGCCTGAACACTATTTATGTGTCTATTTTAAACATCCTTCTTCTGTTTACTTTTATTCTCCTTGTTAAAATGAATAAATAAATAATGATAAATATGTTTCTTGAAACAACAACACTAACAGAAACAATCAAACAAACAAAAATATCCCTTTAACGTGCATTGCGAGTATATGTAATTCAAGGGAAAGAGATATTTCGCAATGCAACTCGATTGAAATTAGAATCAATATTTCTCAATATGTTGTGTTCTCGTGGTCGTTTTTCGTTTGGAATACATAATTCATATAGATAATCAATGTAAAAATAAAGATCATAGAACACAATGGTTTATTTATTTATTTGGGTTTTACGGCGCACCAACACAAGTAATATTTCTATTCATTTATAGTATTTCATCCGCTGTGTCTGATTTATGTTTGGAATTTGTCATTTCTCCCCACAGGAAATATATGACTTTGGTTTTGTGATGCATCAAAATGTCTTCGGACCTATCCTTTATAGATGTTTACTTCATTTACTTATACAAGGAACAGTCGATAATATAAGTTATCACAGTTTGCTCGTTATGTGAAGTAGTCCAGTACATTTAAGTCACAAACTATCTCTCCACGAATAACAAACTCTGGTGTACTGACGCAGTGGAACAACAACACAACAAAACACTTTATAATCAAACAACATCCTAGTCAGCTTTATCTATTTCATGACAGTTGTTAGAGGATATAAGGGGTCAACGTCGCATGTATGACAAAACTATTTTCTTTTTATGAACAATCTTGCTCGTAAAGTTCTTTCTGTCCTGTCATTGTTGCATAACTTGGTCAATTTTTCGATGAATAATGTCTTAATATACTATGGTTTTGCAAGTTGAGTATTTGTCGTTCATATGTTCTAGTCAAAAATTCAGACTTTAAACGTTCATGGCCTGTGCTATATAATGTGTTACA
The DNA here is from genome assembly GCF_021730395.1 of Mercenaria mercenaria. Taxonomy (NCBI): domain Eukaryota; kingdom Metazoa; phylum Mollusca; class Bivalvia; order Venerida; family Veneridae; genus Mercenaria; species Mercenaria mercenaria. The sequence continues at coordinate 43,203,680 of NC_069370.1, forward strand.
TAGTTCGGTTTATCATTAATGTTATAAAAGACTTTGCTATAAATTTGCATGAATAAAACAACGCGACTTTTGTCTTTCTCGATCCCATGCAGAGATGTTTGGCGGCAAGTGATAATAATATCATCGACTGAAAAGACATCAGATCCAATAACATTTTTGCCTTGTCAAATGTTAGTTGGAATATCTAATAACAGTTCTTATCAATGTGTAAATGAGCTGAGGAGAGATTTACTTTATATCAGCAAAAATCCTAGTAATGGAGAAGGCTGAATTGAAAATAACATCGATAGATCAAGCAATCGGATTTCGGACATGTTCCATCAAGCTGGATGCTCATAACGAGACAAAGATCACAATCAGTGCTTCAAATACCTTCTTTCTTCCTACTGGCCAAAGAACTACTCCTAAGGACGTTTTAAATGGCGTACACTCACTCCATTTTTACACACTCAAGAACTATTATTTGAAAGCTTTTGATGAGAATAAGTATAATGTAATAGTGAAATCGTACAGAAGCCAAAATGTTATATCAGCATAACAGAAGTGAAAGTACTAGAAGAGACAATTCAAATGGATACTCATCCAAAAAGTCTAGAAGCAGTGGTACACTCTTGTTCAAATAAATCAACAACAAGGAAAAGTAAGGACTATAGAAACTGAAACTTTACCACTGACATCATCTAGAAAAACAAGTCGTCTCTATTCCATGCAACAGTTTTCTACAGACTCAAGTGTCAATATTACCTTTACAAAGTTAAGGGAACTTGGAGTTGGAGATAAAAAATACATTTATCTCCGTGATGAGCAATCCAACAGCATGTCAAATTGAAGCAGGACTAGAACGGTGTCAAAATTGTATGAAACATGCCCCCTGAAAATGATTGATAGAATAATAAATAAGGTCATAGCTCAAAAATAAAACAACGACATAACAGTCCCGACAATATGCCAATATGCGCATGTCCAGTTAATGCTGATAACGTGTACTATGTTTCATTCTAACTGGTAGGAAACTTTAGGGGGATTTTAATATACAGTGTTCTACGTAGTCGTAATATTTAAAAGTCCAAAAGACCATAGCTCAAGTAAAGGTAATTGGACAAAACAAATCCCGCTAATATGCGTATGTCAACATGTTTCATTTCAATTTGACGTATTGACAGATGGACGAACAGACAGTTCAAAACAGTAAACGCCTCTAGGGTTTTCGACACAAAGGGGGTCAAAATATTATTCTTAAAGGAGAACTGAACAAAAGAGTAAAGAAATGGAAATGGAGATTGAAGAAAATTTTTCAAAAATTATTCCGTATTTTACGAAGAGTAATATACAGAAAAACTTGGTAAAAAGTCCAGCAACAGGTGTATGTCCTAGGCTAGATCATTTATCTGCAGTCTTAGAAAGGGTGTTATGAAGATGTTTTCTATCTTAAAGTTGTAACTTAAAGCTTAAAGTAAGCGTCACACTTGGTTTGCAACATTTCGAAAAGTAGCGTCAGCTTAGTGTTGCATTGTATTCTGTTGAAATTTCTGCATAACACAACAGTGACATGTTTTACAATATAATACTCTCTGGGAACAGTTTATCGCAAAAACGTGAAAGCTCGGCAATTAAGCTTGAACATTGGGAAAGCTTTTTTCAATCAGACATTTGACTTGAAATGAGATGGCGATGCTTTTAATAAATATGGTTTCAGGAGTGTTGAAAATATGGCATTGCTCAAGGACTCGTAAAAGGATATATTCAACAAATATTTCACATCTCATTTTCATAAAATTGGATTTAATTTGAATAACACTTCTAAAACTTATTACTTACTTAAAATTCTTACACACCACGTTTCCTATGGGAATGTAGTTTATAAACTACGGAAAATTACACATAATGCTTATTTCAATAAGATATTTGTAAAATGTGTTAGAAAATGTATCACAAGACGATACTATGCAAAAATCGTAAAGCGCAGACATTGTTTGGTAAGTGACCCCTCTACAGTAAGTCGCTACGCTTTCCTATTTGATTATGCGATGACTGATGAAGTGTAAGAATCCATGATGTTTTTCTCTTCTATCATGTAAAAATGGACGGAAGGGAGTGGAATTTTGTCCTGCAACTTGCATAGTTGTTCCCCTTGGTGCTCCGACAAGTTGTAGAGTACATTGCTGTACTGACACATCAGACTGACGACCATATTTATGTCTTTTACTGTATATAATTTTGTATTTGTCACTAATGCTAGGTCCTTTCTCAGCCGCGGGGTGTTATTGTGTCCCCCTCCCCACCACACACACACACACATGAGTGGTGGGGGCATATAGATTTGGTCTTGTCCGTTCGTCCGTCCGAAGTTCGTGACGCGCCTAGCTCAAAATGTATTTGATATAAATTGATGAAACCTTGCATGAGACTTTATCATGATATGAACTTGCGCACCTCCTATTTTTCGTCTGGCTCCCCCCACTATTTCCAGAGTTATGGCCCCTGAAATAGTAAAAAATGCACATTTTTACCTTGTGACACATCTAGCTCAAAACGTATTTTATATAGATTCATGAAACCTTGCACGAGTCTTAATCATGATATGAGCTTGCACACCTTCTGTCGTTTATCTGGCTAAGTCCCCTATTTCCAGAGTTATGGCCCCTGAAATAGTCAAAAATACACATTTTCACTATGTGACGCGCTAACCCAAAAAGTATTTCATATAAATTGATTAAACCTTGCATGAGTCTTTATCATGATATGAACTTGCACACCTCTTATTTTTTGTCTGCCTCCGCCCTCTATTTCCAGAGTAATTGCCCCTAAAATAGTCAAAAATGCACACTTTCACCTTGTGACGCACCTAACTCGCACCTATATGATATAAATGGATGAAAACTTGCACGAGTCTTTATCATGATAAAAAAAACTTGCATACCTCTTATTTTTTGGCTGGCTCCACAACTTATTTTTAAAGTTATGGCCCCTGAAATAGTCAAAAATGCACATTTTCACCTAATAATGTGCCTAACTCAAAAAGTATTTGGTGTAAATTCAAGAAACCTTGCTTGAGTCTTTATCATGATGTGACCTTGCACACTTTGCATTCTTCTTTAGAATCTTAGCGCTTATTACAGAGTTATGGCCCTTGAAATAGCCAAAATAATGGATTTTATGTTTGTGATTCTCAATGCTGAAAAAGTATTATGACCTAGAATAATGAATCCTTTTCATAAACTCTTTGTTGAGGCTATAACCCCTAAAAACTGCAAACATCTAAATTATTACCCCTTATTTGTGACAAATGTACCAGTGGGGGCACACCCTGTGTCCTACAGACACATTCTAGTTTAATATACAGTCATGTCTATCTTGTTGAAAACAGGGTAAGTTCGACGATGGAATGCCCCAAACGCGTTTAAAGCCCCAGTTTCCTTTATATAGCTTACTGACAGTTCCACTTGCTTTTTGTCCGGTTCTTAATTATGTTGTGTATGTTGTATTTCATTTTGGTGGCCTTACTATCCGTATCCCTGAAGTTCTTAGCTACCAGAGAATATTAAAAAGGTAATTGAAAACATTTCTAAGAAGATTCACTTTGAATGGTATATACGAGTATATGGACATCTCTTTTATTTTGGCGCCGATCAAAAATATTACAAAATTAATAAGTTTTCTTGAATTGGTTTTCTAAAATTTCTAAGTAATGCCGGAGATATTGACTTAAAGTATTTGATACAGTGGTGACGGAATTACTGGAAAAGTTTAAATGTGGATTTTAGCCTCACTCGGGGCGTTGAATTCTTCATGTGAGGAAGCCATCCAGATGGCTTGCGGAAGGTCGGTGGTTCTACCCAGATGCCGCCCGTGATGAAATATTGCACGGAGTGGCACCGGGGTCTTTCTCCACCATCAAAGCTAAAAAGTCGCCTCATGACCCATAATTGTGTCGGAGCGACGATAAACACAACAAAACAAACAAAAATCCAAAATTTGGTTTGTATCCCTAAAAGGATGCTATAAGGGAACGTTATTCTCACTAAACTTTTGTTTTCTTTTTTCTGGAAGAAATCGAGAAAAGAAAAATAATATTTATCTAAAGGCGATTATAGTAAATGACCTTCGCTTCTGCTGAAATCTACACTCCAGCGTTTGATTATTTATTTTGGTCATATTAGCGGAAGGAAAACCCACATATGATTGAAATAAAACTCACACCTGATATATATAATGCTTTCAGTTTTTCAAAATTAATTAGAAATCTGGCAGACATGTCTTGTGACAAATCTAATATCGAGTTTGAACTATCTTTGTAAAGGGTCACAAAGGATCATTTGTGCAAAACTGTTATAAAAATCGGACAAAACTGTTTTTGACATGAAGGAGTTTTCAAAACTGCTATTATATACAGTCTTCGTAAAGAGTCACTCAAAAAACACCCCTTTGTTACAGCATCACAGCTTATTACGAAACGACTGTTGTTAAGTACACCCTTTTGGTATTGACTTTGCAATGTAGTATTTTCAGTTGAGTGATATATGGAAGTGCTTTATGGATAAAGTTTTTTCTGCAAAGATATGCAACAACCTATGGCACAGTAACACAGGCTAAATACTGTCCGTCCTGTCAATATGACTTCGTAGATGTGTTCGAACTAAGACATATACTGACAAAGCTGTCGTAGAAGCTATCCCTGTGAAACTTGTTATCTGAAAAATAATGAAACATTTTGTTATTCCTTACTTGTATAATTAGAGACAGTTTTAGTTAACATTCATGGGGATTTCTACATTTAAAGTTAATATCTTGAGATAAAACATTTTTGTGAAAGATGAGTACAGTGTATCTTTAAAGTACTAAATATTCACTTTGCGCTGTCATTTTATATATAGATTGTTATGAATCATAATAACTGTAACTCAGCTTTTGAGCTTTCTAAATAACAAACTTTTTTTAACGTTTTCAGTGCTATCATGCTATTCTTCAGTCGTTTATAATATAAAATTATGCTAAATAAAAGAGTTTGGGAGAGGAGTTTTATGTTCAAATGTAATAAATGAACATAACTTTATCAAAATATTGCTGACATATTAAATTACAATTCTTCTGACTTTGAATTTGCTTTGCACCACTGGCACAGATGTTTCTGTGAGCCTATTTATTGAGATTTTTTTTTAAAATTGCGATGACAAAGCCACATGTCACTTGGTATGTAACCATGCAGATAATACGTCACACGATTGAAATGAACTTCCAATCCACTGAAGGGAAATGTATGTAACTCAACACAATCATGTGACGATGGAAAATTGCAAAGAGATCAAGTGCAAAACACAGAAGTCTTAACTCTCTCTTGAATATTTATGAAATGACTTTATATAGGATTCCAAAGACGCGAAGTAGAAGGCGTTAGCACGGAAGAGAATTTAGAAAAAATCTGAATAAAATGATAGAAGACAAAAATGGAAAAGAAGAAAACAAGAACCAATCTGGATTAAATATGATATAATCTCACTTTTTGCTTAACCTCTCACATTTGTATATATCTAAGACGGTAACTACGGTATCCAAAATGCGAATTTCATGTAACTTGGTAGAGATCATAGATTGGATGAGCGGACATTAAGAAGACAAAAACCATATCTCTGGTATCTGAAATATTCTTGGTGCTAGGTCAATCAAAAGTAACGTGGGTTGGCCGCCCTGTTTTAGCTAACTTTAAATTATATACAGAGAATATACAAGTGTCATGATTACATACTGCTCAACGAAATGTAATACCGGTATTGCTTTATTCGAATTGCAGTGAGATGAGTCTTCTATCCTTCGACGCTTTCACTTTATGCGTATCGGACATTTTACACGTACTTAAATCTCATGAAATATATGTTGATACCTTAATTGCAATTTGATATTTTGTCCAGAAAGCCAAGGCCTGCACTCTCCAAAGTGCTATTGAGCATGGTACATAAGCTTCTGATTTGTGAGAGTCTTTGCATCTATAAATAGAAAACGAACCTCGTTTGATCATGTTACAGCTTTTATTAAAAACTAATACGCAGGCGTTTCATTTATGATTTTATTGTATGTGTTTTTGTTTCTTTTGACATCACTGTGATTGTATCAATAGTTACACGAAATTGAATGTAGCCAAACCGAAGAAAAATACACTTACATTGTATCTATGGTTTTTTATAATGATATTGTATTTTTTCATCATAATAATTATACACAGAATCTGTTAAAATGTAAGTAAACAACCCAACGCACCGTGTGTATAAGTATTCCAGCAAAGTAATATTATTTGATATAAATCTTTCAGGAACTCGCAAGTCACGTAGATGTTTTCTTGGTACTTCCACTCCCTCCTCAATCATAAATCCCAGGTTGAATAATGCCTGAAAAAAATAAAAACTTCTGTCTCATAAGGCTACGTTTAGAACAATTAGTACTCTTGCTTTTTTACGAAGCAATGGATACAGTAGTTTCAAAACGGCACGAGCCGTATATCAGGATAGTTTCAATATAACAACGAAAACCCAGCAGAACTCTTCAGATCTTACTCTCTTTTTTTTCACAAGTATATGTATTTATAATGAAACTTTTATGTTGTATATTCGTTTAATAAATACTTGGCATTAAACTTTGTGTAATCAAAATACTACTCCTGAAAACAGTACTTCATATTTTTGTTACAAGAAACACATTGGGAGACATGCAAATTGTACATAAAAGGTCGAAAAGGGTACAAGTGCATATAAACAAACAAGCAGATAGCTTCTTTGGCTTTCAACCTTCGATATGCTTCGACTGTGTCTTCGACAATTACATACAAGTGTGGTTCTTTATTTGTTTTATAGGTAATTTTCTGAGAAAGATTTTCTAAATTAGTTCATATCCCCCACCTTAACCTATCTTTTAAACAGAATCGCTTGAATGAAAGCGACATTTAAGCTGACTGACTATAATCTGAAACAGTTCATAATATACCCATTAAGTTATACCATTGTTGTAACATTCACTTTATCCTAAGGATTTCAAGCAGAATTACTCTAAAACTTAATAACTGTCACATACCTGAGGATCATGCTTTTTAGCTGCTTCGGCATAATAACTGGCTGCAAGTTTACTGTCTCTAACACCTTCACAGCCGTACCAATAATAGTCGCCCATTTTTAAAAGGGCTGGAATAAATGGAATATTTAACAATATTATATACACACATATAATGGGCAAAGTTATTAATTTACTTGATCTAGAATAAGTCCAAACACAATGACATGTTAAAGTAAAATTAATAATAAGGTTGCTTGACACTACTAATCTGTTTGACAGAACAGCGGAAGGTTTCATTAAAAATTAATTTATTACACATTAGCAATTAGCATCAACCATTTTTATCCGCAGATATTTGGAAATTTAAGAAAAATCTACGGTCTAAATAATATTTAGAGGACTTTCTTGTACGATTGAAATGATTTCAATAAGCGAACTTTAGATGCACTATTCTCACGAGTGGCATAGCAAAAATGTAAATCTGGTGTTCATGACTGAAAATTCTCATTCTAGTACTTCAAAAATTTTCTGAAACAAATGTAATAAATATATCATTTGTATGTTTGGCATGATTATCTTACATTTTGATCATTTGCACAACACATTCAAAAAAAGCTCTTACAAAAGAAGTACAAAATTTAACATTGTTTTGTACAATACAGCGATATATTAGGACTAGTGCCCGTTCTAAAATAAAAACATATTGGACAAGTCGGTCTAATACATTTTTCGAGTCACTGTTTGGAAGAGAAAAAAAGGTATAGAAAAAAAAAAGTTCAAATACATGTTTCAAATATACGAAGATGCATGCTTTAAAATTATTAATACAATGAAATATTTTATCACTCGTAAATTCCGCTTATCACAGAGGTCAATAATTAGTTACATTGAGGTCCATATAAAGTGAAATTTACCTTTAAAAACTGACAATACTGCAAACAAGCATGTTTTCAATGTATACAGTATTTGATTCGTTAATATTTTAAATGTAACTGGTTATAACACAATACAACAGTGTAATATCCTGTACATTATGTTTTATATCGTTTGACAATTTTTTTTGTGAGCGGATCTAGATAGTACAGACGGGCTGACTGTCTGTAAAAAAGTCTTATAGAATATCTAACATTATTATTTCATTAGAAACTAACCATACTGTCTTATCAGTGTTGTCATAAAATAAAGTACTTACTGTCTGATGATATTGGTAGATATCCTAGCCTACGTACCTAACCAAATTGATATTCAAGAGACACAAGCTTTATGTTATGTCCTTAATGCAAGTTTTTACTAAATCAAGGGTCATAACTCTGGTCTGACTGACTGAAATCCAAAAAAGACAAAGGCGCACAACTTCAAATGCTGTACAATGTTTCTATTTTGTGTTATCCCTCTACTTTTAAAACTTTTTGACGTACATGCAATGCAAACGTGCAGGCCCTATATGCATATTTATGACTGCCAATTGCCAGAACCCAGGTCAGGTTGAGTGAAATGCCAAACAAAACTACATGTAATTATCTCATGCTGAATAACAATCCTATGATGTTTGCAGACTCTAGGTAAAATATCTTTTTAGATATACATGACACAAATCCGGATATGCGTAGGGATGACCGGACATAGGGACGGACGGACGTACGGACAAGAATAATTCAAACAGTCATTGCCCAAACACTTGGGATCGCAATAATGGAAAGTTAACCAATTTCAAACTATACAGTGTATTTAGAATTAACTGAAAGCTTAAATGATGAAAACTCTCATTGCTATTCTCATACGAAGGATAACTCGTAAACGTTGATTTAAAATTAATAATTCAAACGGGGCCTTTCTAGTTGCGTCAAAAGCTGTTGAAGCAGAAGTTATAGATATATTTAGTGACGATTGGGTTATGATTGAGACGGTTAAATCTTTTTTATTCGTTAACAGCGCGGCATGCAAAACTATGCAGTAATACAATGCTAAAAATCTTCGAACCAGGTGACCTGAGTTACAATATGCGGTGCTTGGTATGATATAGCAGTTGAATATTTTATATTTCATGCCATATCTAAACATTGACTTCGATCGGAATTACTGTTATTGAATCCAATGTACATTATGTTCTTAAAGCGGTTTAGATTTGAAACAAATATTGAGTAAACATAATTTATATCACGTTTAAGACAACTTCATACGATAATTGCCACTGCCAAACAGTCGTGATCAATGTTTATACATCCTGCCTCTTATTTCTTATAAGAAGAGCAGCGTCTGTTACCGTGAGGGGTGATGTCATCGAGCTTTGGACGGTGCGAATATTCTACGTGACGTCATGACACAAGGCAACACCATTTGTCCCTTTTGTAAGTGTGTTTCATAGTCGTTCGCTCAATACCGCTTCTGTCCAGTATTTTTATATCATTTGACAACTCATTGACTGTTTCCTCTTGTTCTACTTTTTGTCAAAATCGCGTCTTGCTAAACATATGTACGTGCCTACAATTTTTTCTTTATCAAAAGCATGTCTTGCCAATAATTGCTATGTTCCTACATGTTAATGTTTTTCAAAAGCAATTACATAGTGCCTATGAGTTGTACTTTTATTAAAATCTTTCAAAGAAGATACACATGCATACAAGTTATTCTTTTATCAGAAGTCATATATAAAGTGCCTACAATTTTTTCTAGTATCAAAACACGTCTTGCTAAACATATATTGTTTACACCTAATGAATGAGATGAAGTTCATAATATAAATTTCTTATTATTGCAGTTTGTCTTCTTCTAAAATAACCATTTATTGACAAGCAAAATGTAAACGTGCCGACAAGTTGTTTACTTCAAAAGTATTTAGCACATTTTGCTCTTATCTCCAACTAAGATAAGTGGAAAGCTTTTATTTACGTTCTGTAATTCGCTGCTTAGCAACTATTTTTAAAAAAAAAATCATTAGAGTAAGGGTTTAAAACCAATATTTCATTTTAATGTAATACAGTATATAAAACCCAAATTTCATGTTAGGATGATTAATTACTATATATAGTTTATGTAAGCACCAAATTAACAATTTTAAGTGTACATACAGTACTAATTATTAAGTTCTAAATATACATAATTAAAACATGTATATTTAAATACCCCTAAACAATGGATATTTTAAACAACCACCTGTTATTAAGTTACATTTAATTACGATTGTAGCACTACATACACAATTAATTAATTTACATATTTAGCCAAATGACATTTAGTTTGATGAAAACTATCCATATTAGAATCTAACCATAGAATATTTTAGTGGAAAATGAGCAATGGATATCTTATGAAACAATACTGGTAGTATTTGTATCAGTTTTTCATACAAACGTGCTTAGAGAGTAAAGTATGGCTACTGACATTTTTTTGAAATACATGTACTAGAATTTCATAACAAGAGCACCGCCTTGCGGGTGCTGACGCTCATCTGATTTTTTTTGTGTAATAGAAATATTGTCCTACCCATGATTTTCTAAGTCTAAAATGGGCCATCATTCTTGCAAAAAACAGGATAGAGTTATGTTTCTTGATGTTCAGTGTCCACTTATGATGGTGAAAAACTGTTGCAAGTTTTAAAGCAATAGCTTTGACAGTTTATGAGAAAAGTTGACTTAAACATAATACTCAAACAAGAAAATGATTTTCTAAGTCCAAAAGGGGCAATAATTATTGCAAAAAGCAGGATGGAGTTATGTTGCTTGCTGTACAGTGTCAGCTTATGATGGTCAACAAGTGTTGCAAGTTTCAAAGCAATAGCTTTGATAGTTTAAGAGAAAAAGTTGACCTAAACATAAAACTTAACCAAGAAATCTGATATTTTCTAAGTACAAAAGGGGCCATAAATCTTGCAAAAAGCAAGATGGAGTTATGTTTCTTGCTATACAGGGTCAGCTTATGATGGTGAACAAGTATTCCAAGTTTCAAAGCAATAGCTTAGACAGTTTAGGAGAAAAGCTGACCTAAACATAAAACTTAACCAGGCAACGCCGACGCCGACGCCGACAACCGCTCAAGTGATGACAATAACTCATCATTTTTTTCAAAAAATCAGATGAGCTAAAAACAAACATAAATTCACACAAAACATTAATCATGCATAGGCAAAATATTAGTTTACAGATACCTTATAATAAACATTCAAAAGTATTTGTTTTAGCTGTAGTAAAGTACAGACCTTACGGGTGTTTTTTTTTCTCCCAATGCGACTTCTACTGATGGGCTTTCTTGAATTTTATTTATTATTTTAGGACAAGATTTCCATCACAAGTACACTTTTATGAAAGTACATTGTATATCTGATAATTATTATACATGTTACATTTAACGAAACAAGTAAATGCGAAATAATGTACATAAAATGAAAACTCCGTCGACTAGAATATTAAAGAATCACATTTAATCACGCATTACCGCTTTTTTCTTCCCTGGAAATATATACTAGTACAAGTTTGCTATTATTGTCAGTGTTTTTTTTTTTAATATTTGGATACGTACGGAAGAGTGGTAGTTCAACCAAGGTGTGCGACCGTGCCTGGCAACCTTGTGCCTTCATCCACAAAAAAATATCTTTCCACTTTAAATTGCTAAATATCAATAAAATATCAACTCTCGTATAAACGTTGTTGAGTTAAATAGTATGGCCTTAGTTTTAATTCTAGGTTAATTAAAGATATAAATGGGAAATGTATCATCACTCTGAAATGCCAACTAATCGATTCTGTAAAATCCTTGACCGCACCTGTTAATCACATCTCACAGATTCATTTCATAACATTTCTTGTTTTCTTAAAACACAGTACATTTATATTACCACTTCCGACAAGATATATAAAAGACAGTGGAAGGTCTTATATCATATAAGCTCAGATCTTAGCAATGGACAGCGTTGAGTCGGCAACTTCATTGACAGATCATGCAAGAGAATGGATTGGCGGCAAGCTCGTGAGAGTCGGAAGTTTATTAAGGCCACAAAGAGCACAATCGGACCATCATATATCTCTTCCTGCAGGCCAAGAAAATAGACGTAGACGTGCATCGGAGACAGTGGCATATGACGTGGACTCTTCCTATTATAACAGACTCAAGGAATATAGTTTGAGAGCTTTTGGCGGACAGAAGTACAATGAAAAATTGGAATCATATGATATAAACGAAGAAAAAGCGGTGCATAATCATAACAGTAGTGAAGGTTTTGGGAGAAACAAAATGACAGAACCTGCTCAATCATTCAGTATATCTATATCTTTAACAACTACAGAGGGTGTGCCAAACCCTTGCATCCGTCAAATAACAAGAAGACATAGTGATGTGTTGAAAACAGAAATCGGCCGACGGACATCAGCTGAAAATGGAAACAAGTACGGTAGTCTCAATATCCTACAACCTATTCCTGGAGTGTCTAATGTAAGTTTGGACTTCGAAGAGACATTTGATGAGCAACATACCTCTGGAATGAGTGAAATAATGTGCAGGGAAAATGTTAATATGCCGAAAATGCCACTTCAACAAACAACAGCAGAGAAAGATAATCCTGCAAAAATATGTATACACGAAAATAAGGAAACAAAATCGGAGACTGACGAAACTTTTTCAAAAAAAGAATTCTGTGAAAAGCTTAGAAATATCCAGAACAAGACAAGCACTTTGTCTAGCAACAAGTGCAAAGAAAAGCCTCAATCATCCAGTTGCAGCGTTGAAACGAACGAAGCAAAAGATAAAATGGCATTATGTATGCTGCCAGGAAAGTGTAAGCTTAAAGTAAGAGGGGAAATTACACTTGCTTTGCAACATTTCAAGAAGTCGCACCAGCTTAGAGTTGTCTTGCTTTCTGTTGAAAGCTCTACAAAGCACAACAGGAACATGTTTTGCAAAGTAAAACTCACTGGGAACAGTTCATCGCAAAAACAGAGAACTCGTCAATTAAAATCGACCACTGGAAATGCCGATTTCAAAGAGACGTTTTACATGGATTTGGAAAAGGATGACATGAAAGAAAATGTACTTAAAGTACAGCTTCGCACAGTGTCAAGATTCTTTCAACGACACTCAACAGTTGGTGTGGCGTATATAGCCTTAGAAAATATTGATCTTACCTTTGACACAACAATGTCAGTTAAACTACGGGACCCAAAACAATCTCGACAGGTATGATATTTATCTTTTCTATCTTTCGAAAATAATCATTATTTGTTTTTCTCACATGAAAAATTAAGACTCATTCAAACAAAATAATAAGCCATACAGTTCGATTCAATTTTAATTTGATATCGACTCTGACAGATCTTACATCTTTTACAATTTATGTTCAAAAATTACATGTACGTAAATTGAAATAGCAAACTGTGATTAACATTGGTTTAGACGGTCTGAACGATAATAAACCACATTTATAAATAAGCACTGCGTTCCATACAGTTCTACATTGTCAGTTCTAAAGAACATTCTTTTGAAAAGAAGTGACTATAAAATTTTTACAAAAATATTTTTAAACCATTTGTACTAAAACAAGAATAAATATCTATTTTAAAAGAAACAAGACGATTATTTGTAGGTTTCAAATGAAGAAGATATGGAAATAGTTTCTGACAACAGATTTATAGATGTCAAGGTAACAAAACTTGTACAAGATTTGGATCATCCAAAGACCAGGTATTTACAAAAAATATTTGTTGTATAAAAAATATGGAAACAAAAATGAAAACGAATGGGAATATATTTTTTTAAAAATCTGAAAAAATCCTCATCAGGATTCGAACACACAAAACGATTTGCTTATATCCAATTGTTATCTGCATTTCATCCGACTGACCTGTGTTTCAGTATACTAACTGGATAGTTAAAATGAAACAAATACAAATATTTACTTGTCAAGTAATGTGCAAGCATTATGAATTATTATTTTATCCATTTTCATAAAATGGACTCGTCCTCGCGTTTCGGCGGGAATCACGTTATCATTAGGGATTAGTACCAGATCTCGTGTAAATAAAAATATTCATTATTTTCTCACAGAATGTGAAAGAGTAGCTTTAAATTTGTTTTTTCAATATTAATTTTAAAATGGTATTAGACATTGTAATACCAAACCACAAAATAATTTTGTATGTTATATTTTGTACAATTAATGTTATATAATTCTACGTTTTTCTAGTACGAAAACTGCGAAGTATTCTCTGGAACTTTTGTCAAACTTGTTCGACAATGAGGTTATAAAATACCTTCAGTACATACTGATTTTTGCCACAAAAAAATTTTGAGGGGATTTCTGTACTTTAAGGCAGAATGCAACACTTTGCGAACTTTCGAGTAGCGTCTTGAAATTTTGCATGTGTAAAGTTGACCATATTTCAAACAAGATGCAGTTTATTTATAACCAATAGAGCCAACCAGTTTTTGTACACGAGACGTCAAAGTTGACCACCAAAGCCCGTTTTTGAAACTGACGCTGCCGCGTGTCCTTGGCAACTTTTACGGGTACTCCAATGGCACCAGCCAACACATTTTCTTAAATTATACATTATTCGACGAGAATTATTTTTCCCTTTATGGTGATGTAAAAATCATTGTATTACACCGATAAATCTCTGAAAAATGGAAAGAAAATCGCCGTTTTTGACTAAAAATTGACGTTCAGTTTCGCAGCATTTTTCGGCTTTAAATAAGCATATAACAAAATCCCTGAATTAAATTTTTGATTTTTTTCAATAAACGGTGTTTAAAATGTATACCAAGTCCAAATGACAAATAAAACTGGGGGGTCACCGACTTAGATTTTTCTGTACTCGTGATTTTATTTCCCCCACCCCCATGCGTAAATTTTGTACCATAATTCGACGTCTGCAGATACGTTTGAGACATCATAATTTGGCCATTGTGTTTAGCTTATCAGCTGCACCATTTAGTGTTTTACTGGTTCTTAAAGAACTTTATACAAAACAAGAACAAACATCTTGTTCCATGGCAAGACGTTTATATATAAACAATGATGAAAGCATATTAAAAAGTGAAATCTTAGTACATTTCAATATATTATATAACGTGCCACTGGTGCAAAAAAAAAATCCGAAGCGTTTGGTATCTTTAAATGCGTCAAGTAGACACAATGTGCTATAATTAAGGTGGAATGCGCCTAAATTCGGAAGTTATTTGGTTCCGTTTCGACATTTTGTTTAATTTAAAAACCAGCATATTCCTCATATAATGCATATTTGACATTTTGGTATTTCTGTAACTTTTTTCTCCGCAAACCTTAGACGTCCATTTTTGATGAACCGTGATTTCACGTCCGTCGAACTGTTTTCGTAAATCGTTCTGTTCAGTCAACAAGTATCTGCATTTAAAATGGTATATAATTTGTGGTGACCACTTAACCTTAGACTCGATATATGACGTTGCGTTTTGAATAAAAATATACTTTAACCTTGTCTAATGTAAAACCCTAGCAATATAATTTGACTAAAAAGTAATATGATGATGAAAACTTTATTTAATCGCAATGAGTATTTGTTTCTGTAAATCTTCATTTTAAGATAAACTCTACTTTAAGATCAAAATTGCCTTTAAAACTCTGTTACCGTGGGCGAAATCATTACGCTGAATTGCATTACTCTACCCCTACCCAGATAAAAAATACGTAATTAAACGGGTTCTCGTATGTCTTGTGTTCAATTTTTAACCTATTTTAAGAAGAATTTAGTCAAAAGAGTCCTTTACAACTTTGCAAGGATTTCTTGAATTAACTCTTAAGTTCATGATTATACATGAGTGATACACACGACATTGTAAACATTTATAAAAATAATAAGAAAAATTAAAAGCCCTAATATCGTTATGTCATCATGTTGGAATAAACATCATAAGCTTTTTTAACTTTATTTATAAATTTTACGTTTTGGAAATATTTCGATTGTTTCGAGAGTAGTTAGACACCCCGATTCCAAATGAAGTGCAGCCACGGGGAAACAGAATTTATATTCATTGTACGGGGGCTGTTGCTCTGAAAAGGTTAATTTATTAACAACACTAGATAGAAACACCATCCTTTACAAAGAGGTTTTAGCTCTCCAGAGATGTGCTTTAAGAAAGGTTATCCTTGTATTCATAGACTCGTAATAGAAACATATTCCATATACAATATTTTTCCTAATATTACAGACCTATCAAACATAACAATTACGAGTAAATACTCTGCTAAAAATGATAAATATTCCATCAAATAAAAAAGAAAGAAAACAGTTTGTTTGTTTTAGGTATAGCGCTGTTTTCTGATACGACAGGCGGTTAACCTAACCAGTGTTCCTCAACAAGTAACTTTCAACTTCACCACATAAAATCGGAGGTGGAGGACGAATGATTTCGGACAGATACCTTCCACCAAATTGTCAAGCCCTACCCAGGGATCGAAAAAGCGATTCATAGAACTGAGCTAAGCGGATGGGGTAAAAGAAAGAAACACAGAAATAGTGGTTGTGGTGGAAACTCGCGGTTAAACATGTATAAGTCTATGTTGTAATTATCTATATAAGCAACTCAAGAATCGTAACTTTGTATATAGGACCGACGGCTCAAAATTGCTAGTCCTGGTTTCGTATTTACGAGATACTAGGATTTGTACCAGTACATGTATATGTGGAAGATTTTATTTTTTATCTATTTTTATTTTCATAAGCGTCTGAGATGTCAACATTCAGAATGTAACAATTTTCAAACAATTTAGCAGTTCACTCATCAGAATGTTATAAAGCCACGCTTATGCGTTCATATAACTTTAGCATAGTATTCAAAGCGATATCTCTTGTTGAGCCGTGCCATGGGAAAACCAACATAGTGCATTTGCGATCAGCATGGATCCAGACCAGCCTGCGCATACGCCCAGTCTGGTCAAGATCCATGCTGTTCGCTAAGGGTTTCTCTAACAGTAGGCTTTGAAAGCGAACAGCACGGATCCTGACCAGACTGCGCGGATGCGTAGGCTGGTCTAGATCCATGTTGGTTGCAAACGCACTATGTTGGTTTTCTCATGGCGCGGCTCATATCATGATTGTCCTGGAACTCATATCTCAAATAGTGCCATCTGCTATAAAATATCAAAATACTCTGACTAGTAAAACCAAATCCCGCCATCAAAATATGTGAACATGTGCGTGGAGCTGATAATTAACCGGAAGAGACCATTGAAATTAATCTTATTGTCATGTGTTACTAGGCTGGAGAAGTAAGAAACGAAATAGTAAAAATGTATGACATTGGGATGTGCGGGCGTGCGTGCGTGTGTGCTTATGGAGGAACTTAAAAATATATGAAATTTCTGTATGATACTGATCTATGATATTTTACAATAATTATGCTTTAACTTTTTGTTTCAAATGTGAAATCTCCGAACTATCTACACAAATGCATATGTATGAATTCTTCATTTTAGCAGTGTATTACAACGGAAAACTTGTTAAACTGGTACTTTGAATAAGAAAAAGGTGAGAAAAAATCATTATTATATAGAAAATATATTAAAAGCGATTTTCAAAATGGCTGAATTATGATGTCTCGAACGTATCTGCAGACGTCGAATTATGGTACAATTTACGCATGGGGGGTGGGGGAAATAAAATCACATGTACCGAAAAAACTAAATCGGTGACCCCCCAGTTTTATTTGTCATTTGGACTTGGTATACATTTTAAACACCGTTTATTGAAAAAAATCAAAAATTTAATTCAGGGATTTTGTTATATGCTGATTTAAAGCCGAAAAAATGCTGCGAAACTGAACGTCAGTTTTTAGTCAAAAACGGCGATTTTCTTTCCATTTTTCAAAGATTTATCGGTGTAAAACAAAGATTTTTACATCACCATAAAGGAAAAAATAATTCTCGTCGAATAATGTATAATTTAAGAAAATGTGTTGGCTGGTGCCATTGGAGTACCCGTAAAAGTTGCCAAGGATACGCGGCAGCGTCAGTTTCAAAAACGGGCTTTGGTGGTCAAATTTGCCGTCTCGTGTACAAAAACTGGTTGGCTCTATTAGTATAAAATAAACTGCATCTTGTTTGAAATATGGTTAACTTTACACATGCAAAATTTCAAGACGCTACTCGAAAGTTCGCAAAGTGTCGCGTTCTACCTTAAAGCCGCCTCGATAGCCTAGTGGTACAGAGCGGGAGGTCGTGGGTTCGATCTCCGACCGCGTCATACCAAAGACGTGAAAATGGTACCAGAGTAGCTCCCTTGCTTGACGCTCATCATTTAAAGGGAAACTGGCTTCTCTTCCGTCATACCCTCGTGGCCATGGGTTCTGTCAGGAATGAGGTGTCAAGAGTGATTAATATGAATTGTAAAACTTGCTTCACAATCGATTTAAAATGAGTTATTATCAGCTACTTTTATACTAGTAATGAAAAGCACTTTTTACCTAACAAAACAAAATACATTTATTTCCAATGACGCTTGCATTGGTGTTACCTTCATATTGATTCACAACCGAATAAGAAGATTGTCTGGGATCGCGTTTCTAATTTCAAATCATAAATATTATAATTAATAAGGCGTAATTGATACCACCTATAAATTAGAAGCTTGTTACACCTGAATTTTGATGCTTTTGTAGGGCAGATGCACCCTAGTAGTCTAAATTTAAATGATAAAACTTGTAGTCCAAGAAACATAATTTCATTCGTGTACAATTCCTTATTGTTATAAACTGCCAAATTTCATAACATTCACCTTTTATATCTCCAAAATACTGTCTGGACTAAAAAGTTCAAAGAAAATTCATTATCTGCCGAAATAATGCCTTTCATGTTTTCTTCCATTTCATCAGAATTTTTATTTTTGTTAAAATTTATTTCTGTATATTTAAAGTTATTAAAGCTATTTTTCTAAAATACGCACAAATGTGATGTGACAAATTCGTTCCCCAAAAGAGATATAGTTTATTTTAATTTCAGTTTTTAAAAGTATTTTGCATTAACCAAGGTTAATGTCTTAAATGTAGATACAGACGGACGGGACAGTGTTTTTTCATTACCCTTTCTCCTACACATTCGTTTGCGAGCTTTAATAAATTTAGAATCTGCTGTACAGCAACAATTTTGCATAACAATATCATCAAGGGTTTTACTATATTTTGTAAGAGTAGAGCATTTCTATATTTTAAACGAATGTTACTTAAAATATATCTTATTTTCAAGGTATTCAAGCAAAAGCAGACGTCAGTCTTTGCCCCATATTCACAATAATGGCGGCTTCAGTGATACACGAAAGAGGGCTATGACACTAGAGGATACAGTTCGCAGCACAGCGAATCAACAAAAATCGTAAACATGTTAAGGTAGTAAAATGTTATCTCTTGCATTGCCGCAACAGCGACACTTGTTCTCGAAGTTGTTTAGGTAAAGTTTAAATCATTCGCAAAACTCTGTATGGTCAAAAAGAAATGCTTAGAAATGAATTTTGTTAAATGTAGTTTTCATACACTTTTGGAGATATAGTTACACAGTAGCAAATATGAAGTATGTGGGAGCGTGTTTTTGTTGTAAAAGTTGTTTTCCCTACTATACTCAGTCTGATATTTCTAATTGTGACCCAAAGCCATTTTCATAAACTGGGAATTTCTGAATTCTAATGACATATAATGTCCGAATACATGTACAAAAGTTTCAAAATATAGTTAAAAATGCACTTTTATTTGTATCAAATATCTTTGCAATAATAATTATAAAACCAAATGACATAGACACATATAAAATACATTTGAATACAACTGTAGTAGTAAACAAAATGTATATAAGAAAATATCACGAAAGGTTTTTGCAATTTCAAATAATAAACACCTATTTTTTGTTTTTATTTTTGTTGATAGCTGATATAAGAATGTGTTTTATGAAATTGTTGTTAATTTGTTGTCCACCATATGACAAATTAGATGTATTATGCACTGGGCAGTGTATTTATTATTTCGAGATTTTATCGTCGTATGTTGTAACTGTGTTACATCAACATCTTTTAGTCTGATTATCCTGAAAATCAAGCATGAAATGTTAAGAGTGTTGTCGCTTTCTAGTTTTTCTCATTAGGGTATAATGAGGTCAAAGGTCAACTGAGTGCATTCACAAATACTCTATACCTCTGTCCATGTAAATATTCTCATCTACCACGAACCTATTTAGGTTTAAACATTCTGCCTTTATGTCTTTAGATATGTAATCAAGAAATTTGATAAATGAATCAGCAAAAACGATTTCCATGCTAACTGACATATTTATTAGAGGTTGCCTTCATATCTGGAAAAAGTGACATCTGATGCCGAAGTATTTATGTATGTGTCAAGTGTGGAAATATTTGGGGCCGTGACTGTCATATCATAGCGATCATTTAAGACAAAGATCAAAGACATTTTTAGATATGCGAGGGGCATACCACACATCATTACGGTAAACAGACTCAATCAAACCTAGCTTGCTATGTTTTTGCTCGGCTGCGTTTTACGCTTCTAACTAACCTTTTTATAAATATTATCAATTGAGAAAAGAGTATTTTGAAATAGTAAAACTTAGACACATTCCACGAAATAACTAAATCATTCTAAATAGACCGTTGATATTTTCATGTGTACTGACATAGATGATGTTTTAACCATCCAAAATGATGTTGTGATAGTATCTAAGTGATATTTCATGCGTGAACACAAGTTCAGAACAAGAAGGGCAGAACACAAGCGGTTTAAAATTTAAAGAACAAATACAAGTGAAGATGTTTTACTTACCTGACTTGTATTTTTGGGCTGTTACGGGCTTTCATTTCTAATATGTACCACAAAGAAGTACTTTAAGCTTCTTCAAAAGCATACATTGTTCTTATGAAATGTGACATAAAATGAACTCCACAGATAGCTATTGTATATATAATAAGTTTGACATTCGTAGAACCAGTTTTGTACCAAAGACGTAGTATAAATGTCAAGTTAGCATGCATAATACGTGAAGTGTGGGATTAAGTTATGATAATACGTGAAGTGTGGGATTTATTTCATAACTTATAGGACAAATAAATCATTTCAGCACAAAGCATCATTTTGCATGCCATTAGAATATTACAAAATAGAAAACGTGGCAAACTACAGATCGTACAACATGACATAAACGTAAATTTGACGTGTATTTTTCACGTATTCAGAGACCATTACTCTGGTCTGGCACAGTAAAATCGCAAAACAGAAAACCAGGTATACAACATCACATGATATATAACAAGAATATATTTTTAAGACTCAAAGTCAAATACTTTTTGAGATACATGACACAAACTTTTCTTATTAATAAATGATGTCATTATCAGTAGTTTGCAATTTTATGTCAGAACGGGAAATATATATGTCTAACTTTTCGTTTTTAATTGAACTTATTTCACGACTTTGTCATAAATGTTAATGAAAGATGTCAGGCGCTTGGTATTTACATCTGTAAAAAAAGCCGATTTTTTACAGAATTTTTACAGATTCAAAAAACAATTTTCTGCGTGTATTCAAGGCGAGTTAACAATTCTTACGTTTCAGTTTATAAAAAAATATGTGATATTCAACTACAACTTAAATATAAACATGATAAAAAACAGCGTTAGATATGTATTTTCTTAGGGTCTGATTTTAGCTGTTTATGAAATCGTTTTTCATCTGATCAAGTAAATAATCTGTAATAAAGAATAAAGATCTGGTAATTAAAACTACATACATATTCATACATATAATTCTTGAGAATAGGTTTATTGTGAACACAATTTCCTCCTTCTACCTATTTTAAATCATTTGAATTCTTTTTGTAAACGAAAACTTACTTCATTTATCAAAATATTAGGAATTGATAATTTAGTAACACGTGTAATATGCACTTTTTCCATGTATGTTTATCATTGTTGTTTTCCAATTCGTATTGTTTATTGTTTATGACTTTACTGTTATATGATTTTAGGCATTTCTTTGTACGTACGTTATGGTACTGTGTCCAATAAATGGAAATACAATAATATGGTTGTTTCACTCCATCACTCCGTTAACCCCTTCTACAAAATGGCCCCAAGACAGAAATTGTACCCCGGTCTCCCGCATGACATGCCGATATACTAACAACTATACGGTTCGTGCACAGGGGGTTGGGGGAAAGGATCTACATAAAGACGTAAGTCCCTGCTTCATCACTTCAACAACTTAATAATAGGAAAGGTGTTCTTCACAGACCCGGAACAAGTCCAGCGGTTGATTATTACCGAGACGTACAGAGGTATTGTATTTCGACGGGTCAACGTAGAAGTAGGCCGTCCGGGCTGCGAGAAGTCACTATGGCTTACTCGCCAGAGATTTCATTAGTCGGGGACTGAAAATGATATTAACTATCGTATATTTTCATATAAACCTTGATTTTGTAGGAATCTCTCAAGTCCAAGTTACTGAGCTTAGGCCTGGCCAATGCAAATAAACCTGCATGTATTTTACTTAAGCTTGAGATGGTACTTAATAGGATGTCTTATAGGTATAGTGAACCATTTCACCAGTAAATCAAAGGTTGTATCTTGCATTAATCAGAAGGTTACTACTACGGCTAAAGTGCTTTAAGATCATTTCATGATATAGTTATCTATCACTTTGAAGAACAAGGTCGCAGCTTTGATAATAAATATATCGAAAAGCTCTGCAAGTAAGCTATTGTCCGCACAACCCGTATTAAACCATATCATCCCATGCGAAACCCTTTTGCAGAAAGGTTTAACCGTACACTTCTCCGGATGTTAGGAACTTTACCAAGAAAGCAAAGTATTGGACAAAGTAAGTGACAAGGTGAGCTATTGTGACCGCTTGATGTCCGTCGTCCGTCGTGCATCGTCCGTCAACAATTTCTAAAAAAAAATCTTCTTCTTTAAAACCGCTTGGCAGAATTACACCAAACTTCACAGGAATGGTCCTTGGGTGGCCCCCAAAGAATTGAATTCCATGCAGAACTCTGGTTGCCATGGCAATCGAAAGGAAAAACTTATAAAATCTTCTTGCCCAAAACCACAGGGCCTAGGGCTTTGATATCTGGTGTGTAGCATCATCTAGTGATCCTCTACCAAAATTGTTCAAATTATTTCCCCTATGGTCAAATATGGCCCCGCCCCGGGGGTCACATGGTTTATATAGACTTATATAGGGAAAACTTTGAAAATCTTCTTGTACAAAACCACACGGCCTAGGGCTTTGATATTTGGTATGTAGCATCATCTAGTGGTTCTCTACCAAGATTGTTCAAATTATCCCCCTGGGGTCAAATATGGCCCCGCCCCGGTGGTCTCAAGTTTTACATAGTCTTATATAGGAAAACAAGTTTAAAAATCATCTTGTCTGAAACCACAACACTTAGACCTTTGATATTTGGTTTGTAGCATTGTCTTATGGTCCTCAACCAAAATTGTTCAAATTGTACCCCTTGGGTAAAAAGAGGCCCTGTCCTGGGAGTCCCAAGTTTTATATAGACTTAAATAGGAAAAAGCTTTTAAAATCTTCTTGTCTGAAACCATAAGACCTGGGCTTTTGATATTTGGTATGATGCATTGTCTAGTATTCCTCTACCAAAATTGTTCAAATTATGCCCCTGGGGTTAAAAGAGGCCCCAGCCTGGGGTCACTTAGTTATGATGTGAGTTATATAGGAAAAATACTTTAAAAATCATCTGATCCTATTTCCAAGACTGTTATATTATAATTACCTGATGTCCCCAAGTAATATGATGTCACTTGACTGTGACCTTGACCTACTGACCTACTTTCTTGTTTTTTAAGACACAGCCTTGAAATTTTGATGACATACACAGTTTGCACACAAATCGTAAAACTGAATTTCATTGACCATGAATGTGGCCTACTGACTTTCTTAATATTTTATCATCAGTTTGACATCATTTGAAACATGTAGCTCATATTGCGATCGATCCAGGGTCATCATGACCCTCTTGTTAATGTGTTAATGTTTTGGCACCTTGATGCTTTTTCTTGTTACGACACCCAGAAATAACAAATCTCCTCAACATGACACATATATCAACAGACTGCAAGAGCACCTTAGTTATGCCTACCATGATGCAATCGAAGTTACATGTATCAGGAAGATGGCTGAGCAAAATATAGTTATGTACGATCGCAAAGTTACAGAATCCTGTTAGAGACATCGCGTTCTCGCCCCTCGCCTTTCAAAGATGTACTATAAAAAAAACTATTTTACCATAAAATGTCGTGTTTTTTCTACGATTGTGAAAACAGTGCGCGAAACAAAAAGTTGAATCTCGAGAGATTTTTTTATTTTCCAATAGACATATAGTACTAGTATATTCATTCGTTTTTGAAAAAAAGATAAGATGATATGATGTAACGATCCTTTTTTTTTCTAATGCATCTATGAAAATGCGAGAACGCGATGTCCCTAACAGGATTCCGCAGCTAAGTTTACTTCGTCACCTTATATTGATTTTGCTACGTTTTACAAACACTCTAGATATATACTCCATTCAAGAACGACAACTCGTGCTGACATATTGGAAACTGTATTCAAAGGATTACACATCTTAGACCGACATTCCAATTAGGTAACTAAATAGATTTAATAAAATTTGAAGAATTATCGAATATGGACACCCCCCTCCCCACCCCACCCCTCAAAAAAACAACAAAAAAACCTGCTTAGTGTTTTCTTTTCAAATGTTATTCTGAAGGTCAAAGTTACGAGATATTGGTCATCTATTGATGCTTACTTTCAACTACCATCTAGAATGTAGAAGACATTCCAAAAATGTGAGGGAGTTAGTAGCAAAGTTAAGTTTCACCTGCTTAGTTTTATTTTATCAAGTATGTTTTCATATATTTATACGTATTATGTCCTTACAGTCATCGTATCAGTACTCCGAGGTCCTGTCTGTACTCTGTGATCCATTGTATTGTGTTGGGCTCCGTGTTTGTTTTATCGTGTCCAGTCTTGAGTCAGCTGTACCAGGATTCCCACGGTCAGAGAAAAGGTCACGGAGATTGTTTTTGCAAGGTCAAGGAAGAGTCAAGGAATTTTTAATTAGTCAGTAAAATTTTGAAACTAGGCAAACGTCAGAGAAACTGATGGCATTTTATACACAACAACAACTGTAAACGCTTTTTTTTCAGTTTTAAAAGAAATACCCTTTACAAGTCTCCATTTAGTGTGAAAGCAGTTTGGATATTAATTGTCTACAATCCTTACAATGTTTCATTTTGTAGATTTTTGAACAAATTTTATAAGTGATTAATGGTCACACATACGCAAGATAAAACAATACTATGGGGAACAACCCAAGATACACGTCCATACACACATACACACACTGAAAAAAAAGACACCCGGGGACGCCCGATGGCCAAAAGTATGCTAGGCACGATAACGCATTCATAGTATAAACAAGAGGGCGCAAATGCAATGGCGGGTAACAGGGATGAGAAAGGAATAGCTCTAACCCTAGTGACAAAATACCAGATCAAATAATGTAAAACATATTGAACAAAGTCAATCTAGAAGTATAATTACAAAGGTCATTTCAACAGTATTCTATGTCAGCATCTAAGGTTTACTTTAGAATTCAGGTAATGGAGAAAACATAAAGAATACTGGAGGTAGAAGAGATGCAAACAAACTGAATACGTAGAGTTAATATCAAGACATGTTTGGCATCATAGTTCTTAATATTTATGAATAAAAATGGGAACTTAAACAAAATATAATCAAAACATTACTACTATTATACATATAGTTATCATTTTACCAAGACGGTTAGTAAGAGTTTGGTGACAGAGAAGATTGAGATCATGCTCGTAGGTGTCTAGCAAAGCTTCTGTGAATACGAAAGGTTTTGGTCGGGGAAAACTTTAATTTGGTCAAGTCAGGAAATAATCAAGGAATTTTATTTTATATGCTTTGTGAAAACCCTGCGTACATAAAAGGTTGTTTTGTAAAAAGAAATATTTTCTGATTTGTCACCTATTCTTTCTGTACAAATTATTTTACGTAATTGTTCATTAAAGGTGCCAGATAAAGACAAATAAAAAACATAAATCTTTAAAAGAAAAGAAAAAGCTTACACATTTTGAAATACACTACTAAACATTACGATAGCCGTACAATATTCCCTTGAAGTCAAAACATGTGCAGAGAAACGAATAATTGTTTGTTTTTTTTCATTTTCTTAGACTGACTTGGGTGGTCATTTTGTCCTACTTTCGTGTTTATCGCTTTTCCGTAGTCGTTGGAAATTCTTCGAGATCAATTAATTTTAAAATTAATTCAATAAATATCCGTTTAAAGACGCACCACAAAATATCTGTATTCTTTAGAATTTCCATCACGGTAATTATATATGATTTGCATGAAAAATATGAGATGTTTCAAATTGACAGTGACATATATTTTTTTTGGTTATTCTTGAACATATTCATGACAATTTGGTCAGATCCGATACAGTGGGTCATATTTTTTTCAGTAAATTTGAAATCTCAGCTACAAACTCTGGTTTCCATATAATACTCGTTCGGGCGTTAGCAGTGGACCTTTAAATTATTATCGCACGAGATGTATCATTTAATATTGTTATATTACAAATCGTATTGATTCAAATTCTTTTCTTGATTCTACTGTTTTCTGTTTTAGTTGTTTTTTTCGTTATACGTATTATACTGATACTGTGTCCAATAAATGGAATAACTACCCTAAAAAAATTTCACTCCGTTGACTTTTACTACATATAAAACTTGTTTCCATAATTCTTAGGCAGTTAAATACATATGATAATAGATATTCACTGGTGTGTATATGTACCTATATCTAGTATATATAAAATAGTCAGCTTTAACAAGAAAATCTTCACAAGGTAAGGTCAAAGTTACTGGACATAGTTTCCTATGTGAGGTGTATGATATTTGTTTATGGAAAAAAATAAACAATAAATTTGTCACTCACGTCGAAATCGCCTGCACAGACAACGAACTCAAGTAAAGCATATAATAACGCACGTGTTTAAATGATTTTTATCACATTATAATACACCTCGAAATAACTAATGGCATACGAAGGTTTATTTAAATTAAAACTCGTTTGTTTTATTCTGGCACTACTTTGCATTTCGTGATAGATAACGCCCTTCAATTTAGTTTTAGACTGTGATGGTATAGAGCTTTTTCCGCAACTAACTGATAAGGAAGGATGTATTTCTAACAATTCCGTTTTTAGAGTAACAGTCTGAGACTAGCCTGCCATCTGTATGTCCATTAGAAATAAATAACCAATTACGTATATTTCATCAGTAGTACAACAGATTGTTGGCACTTCAATAAATCAATAAAAAGATTTCTTAGAAGAAACGAAGTTTAAAATAGCAGATTCGGTCTGATTAAGCATATTTATGATATATTTCGACATGTGCAAATCCTCTCACGTATTTTCTAAAACGATACAAACGCTAACGCTTCTCAAGTTTAAAAAAAATGCAAAAAGATAAAAGATCGATATAGTCTGAATAAACGTCTTTATATATTCATGAAATGCACGATATTATTATGATGGCGTCATTTCATTTAGATTTATTCGTGAAAGTGCCGTTATACGTTTAACTTTGGCCACAGAATGAATGTAATGTAAAAAATGTACTATAAGCACGTGGGTATGAAAATATCTCTGTTTACAAACGTTTACCTTCTTATAAAAGTCGATTTGACTGATTAAGTTCGTGACAAATAAAGAAATGAAATGTGCAGTACCCAAAAATGCACCGTCGCACCTGCTTATTAAACATACACTCTGCAATCACTTTTTAAAGTTATGATCCATGTCATGTGTTATATAAGGATTTGTTATATTCTGTTAATCCCTCGTATCTAGGCTCTTACACATTTAAGTTTTGCTATTATTTCTAATATTGTAGCATTGTAAGAATCGTCCGTGTTTCACAAAATATCACAAGCAAATATTGTCTTCTTCTTGAAAATATAATTCCGTAGTTTTTACATAAACTACCGTTAACATCCGACATGCAAAATTCCTTTCGATCACGATACTATATGAATTTTCAGTGCCTTAGTTATCTTGACGGTCATACAAGAAAATACTTCTTTAAGTTATTATGTCTTCTGTAATCCAATTTTATGCAATTTCTCTAAAATTTTGATCTGTTCGAGCTTTCAAAAGCAATCATTCCTTTGTTTTACTATTTATATTCAGATAAGCAGTCTCATGTTTTATCCATAGTCTAATGCAGTAGTAAAGTTTTCAACTGTTTTAAAATAAATTTTTATTCATGCATATGGCATTACTTGTTTAATTAAAATGTTAAATGATACAATACGTTACGGATTTGTTTTCAAAACGCACACAATAACTATGTATGAAATAAATGAATGGGGTTTCGAAATGAGTATTGTAAAGGTTTTGCAAGCAAAGGACATAATTTTACCGATATAAAAAAGCTTTAAATGTATAATATCTAATAAGCAGACAAGACTCACATTTATTTGCTTCAAAAATGAAAATGTCTGTCTTGAACATTTTACAACTACTACTACTATGAACGCATCCTGACAACAACAAAACAAAATCATCATAACTACGTACCATACTAGCTTATTTATACACGATAGCTTTGTCTATTGTGGTAAAAGATAAAGATTCTATTGATTAAAAGGCATTATCATGTCACTAATTTTTAAAATTTCCCTTTATTATCATATATATGTAACCCATACCCCCACCCCCCCCCACCCCCACCCCCCTCCACCATTTACATTATACAACTAAATAATAGAAATGGAAATGTTAAAGCAAGAAATCACACGTTGTGATTTGTGATTTGTTTTTAATTGTCACCAAAAGGCAAATGTCAACCACTGTTTCATATATTTACATGAAGCTTAATAGTTGATCCGTTTCTAGTTTCCAGAATTACTGTAACATTCGAGTTTTTTGCAGTTTTTCACTTATAAACCGTTGCAACGGTTTATTTTTGTAAACACTGTGTAAGTTTGTTTTACTCTGGTTTACACTTTATTGTTTTGTTCTAATTTTCATATGAAATCGGTAGTACCTTTATATCAATCAATACTGAATTTATGACTGGGCAATGCTTTTATCAAAGTGATGTGTAAGATTGTTATAAAATTTATAACACTAACCCGTACAGCTTTAAAAATATTGCAGGGTAACCTCAAAATCATAAAATTATATTAAAGGCGGATGTGCAGGCTGATCTTCGTCTGCACTGGTCGCAAAGGTAATCACTTGCCTCCAGCAGGCTAAAGGTTAGTTAGAATCATACTCTTCAGAACAATCATGTTTTTAATCTAGTGTGAATGAGTAAGATAAGGTTTTGGTGTTATAAAAACGCCCTAAGATAAAAAGGCTAAATTGTCTTTTAGCTGTGTCGTTGTTGAGACGAACATCATAAGATGTATATACCATTGTATCATTTATATACTGTTATTGTAAATGAATATTTGCCTGTCTCACAGTTTTATATCTAAATTTAAATTTATAATTTCAACCTTTGACAAATATGGTCCCTGGTCTCTATTACACATTGGTAAGGCCTCACCAAATTAAAAAGTTGCTCATCGGATTTGCCGCTCGTATATTTTCAGAGTTATGCAGATTGTTTCTCCTGGTGTAGACTTTGATAGTAAATAACTATTTCAAGTTTCAATAGTAACAGATATATTTGACTTTTTCAAAAACTTCGAAAAGTCGAGCTAAAAATGCTACATTTTCATAACAGTAAATATTCAAGTCGATTTAAGACTATGCGTTGTTTATATATCATATTTTCTAACAGCATTTTCGAACGCATACATTATTTGATTACACTGTACGGTATGCCAATGTTATTACCTCTTTGTTGTGCGCCTGCTGGTTAAATTTTCTTAATTCCAGTTGAATTATTTTAATGTAAAATGGCTGTACATTCTATTTTAAGGTTTTTATTAGTTTATCTAGAGCCAAATGATGACTACTATAGTTTTTCGCTCTTCGCGCGCTCTAGATTTTCTAAAAAAATACAACAATATTTCAATTTTTTTTTCGCTTGCCGTCTCATTTTTTAGAAAATCCGATGAACAACTTTTCAATTTGGTGTCGCCGAAGTCTAATTTACCATTATATTGAAGCCTGCATTCAGAATTTGATAAATCAACACTTAGATTGAGAATCAGGTTTTCAAGATCCCACTCAGACGTTTGGGTGCAGCTAAAAATGGTATTTTATCATGAATGAAAGACATGATCAATCCAGCTGAAAATTGTTGCCATGTAACTCCCTTAATTAACACATCGTTTCATATCTACATCAACATATATAATAGAGCTGGAGAGAGTTTTATGTTATATTTACACAAATTCTTGCAATGTAGACTGTTGAACTCCAAACTCCATTGATGGATAAGGTAAAGGATTGGGCTGGTGGCATGTTTCAAAGAGTAGGAAGCTCATTTAAGGGACGAGGAGCACAATCAGTGTTACAGATTCCCAATTTGTCTCTTGCTGCTAGTCTGCAGAATGGCAGTAGAAGTGCACCTGCGGCAGTAACATGTAGTGTAGAATCAACATACTTTCACAGACTCAGGAAATATTGTTCAAGTGCTTTTGGGGGTCGTGAGAATGACGGAAATCGAGAATCGGATGATATTACCGAAACCGACGACGTACATTATCATTACAGAAGGGAATATGATGGGAGAAATTCAGTTGAAAGAAATGATTATTCAATAAGATGCAGCAGATCCACAATAAGTCTAGGAGCAGAGTTACACTCTTGCGTAGGTAAACCAACAATAAGGAAAGGCGAGTCAATGACATCTGAAATCGTGCTACAGATAGAAACTGCAAGTGGAAATACAGCAAGTTGTCTGAAATCCCTGAAACAGCATTCTAATGACTCTGGTGTTGATATAGATTTCACAGAGTTATCTGAAAAGCAGCATACATGTACATCTGTATTAAGCACATCCTCAAACAGAGAAAATGATGAAATATCACATAGACTGCATCGTCGAATAAGAGCGGATAAAGAAAGAGATCTTTCTAAAAGAAAGGAAAGACAAGAAAATATAGAGGAGGAAACAGACACTGACGAAAAGTATTCAAAAAACTATTCTGAATTTTGTGAAAAGGTGAGTAATGTGCAGAAAAGGAACAACAAGTATTTGAGCTTCAGGTGCAGGGAACACTTTCGACCATTTATTTGCAGTCTTAGAGCAGGTTCGACGAAGAAGAATGGGGAATCATTTCAGCAGACTGAGAAGTGTAAGCTTACAATAAGCGGATCAATCACACTTGGTCTGCAACATTTCATACGGTCGCGCCAGCTTAGAGTTGTCTTGATTTCTGTTGAAAGCTCTGTAGAACATAACAGCAAAATGTTCTGCAAAGTAACACTGACTAGGAACAGTTCAACACAAAAAGAGAAAACCCGTCAACTGAGATCGAATATGGGGAATGGCGAATTCAACGATACATTTAATATGGCTTTGGAAACAGATGATTTAAACGGATATGTGCTTACAGTACAGCTACGCAGAGTTTCTACATTCTTTCGACGACGCTCCATGGTTGGTGTGGCAGATATAGCCTTAGAAAATATTGATCTTACCCTTGACACAACAATGTCAGTAAAACTACGGGATGCTAAATCCCCGAGACAGGTATACATTTTTAACATCTCGCGTAAGTTTTTGCTAATGATTAAGAGAAAACTGTTAAGTCTTGTTAGTTACAGATGACAAATCACACTTTTCACACTTTTCACATATATTTTGCTTCGTTTTTCAAATTTAACAGTTAAACTATTTAAAGGTTCTGAGTGAAGACGATTTGGAAATACTTTCTGAGAACAGGTCTATACAAGCCGAAGTGGAAGCTTTACTACAAGAATCGGAGACAAGGTATTTATACACTAATTATAAAAAGTATTTTTTTTTCTGTTTCATAAATGGTTTTGTTTGTTTGTTTGTTTGTTTGGGGTTTTACGCCGTTTTTCAACAGTATTTCAGTCATGTAACCTAGCCAGTGTTCTTGGGTTCTGTACCAGTATAAACCTGTTCTCCGCAAGTAACTTCCCCACATGAATTATCAGAGGTGGAGGACGAATGATTTCAGACGCAATGTCTTTTATCAAATCGTCACGAAGAATATATGCCCCGCCCGGGATCGAACTCGCGACCCCGAGATCCGTAGACTAATGCTCTCCCTACTGAACTAAGCGGACGGGCTAGTAGGATTTGTGAAATTCTGGAAAATAATTTTTACAAATACATTTTGTAAAACTCACAATAAATATTACAAACGGTGATTCATATGTCAATTTCTTTATGTTATTAATAAAAATAATGCTCACAATGTGAACATGTAAATATTAGATAGCAACTTTTTTATCTACGTAATATTTATGTCGGCACCCTTATTTCTCTATATCATCAGCATATTCTACATATCGTATATCGCCAGATTAAATATCAGCAGTTTAGAACAATTTTAAAATTGCATCCTCTATTATGCTTGCATTAATAAACTATATTTTGCACTTAAAATACGATTACTTAATTACGTTAAAAAACTGAAATGGTAAAGTTTGTCATGCTGGATAATTCGAGTTCAAGTTGGTTCTTACTGCTAACTTATCATTCTTACTGAGGCTGTTCTGTCAGGAAACAAAATGATGCTTAAATATCAAATGGTGCTTAAAGTAAAATTCAATGATCTTTGTTTCTGCTGAACATTTCAGATTAGTGTATCTTTGTTAATACCGATCATTTAAATGAAATAAACATTTGAAACTATATATTTTAGCTTTCCAAGACTGCGTAGGCATCAGTCTCTTCCAGGGTCGAAATGCTACGGACTTCTCACAGACAGAACGAAAAGGGCTATGACACTAGATAGAGTTCGGACGAAAGTGAACCGACAGGAATCATAAATTTGCACATATTCATGACGTTAAATGAGGCTGAACCAGATATGCACGTTCTCGATATTGTTTTGCATTTCTGTTGTGTAACAATACCTTAAGAACAGTAACTGATTTAGTGGTTACATTGTAATGTTCTAAAGATATAGAGAAACATTGAATGATGATTTTATGATATTTTTGTTGATGGCTGTGTTGTAGTACATATCTTTATATATCTTGACTGTTAACTAGACTTCATTAATCACGTATTCGAACATGCTCATGAAGAAAGAAAAATGTTTTTGTTTTGACCGGGACAGCTACACATTTTCTCTAGACTGTTTGGAAATGTTTGGCTTGATAATTTTCCATCAACACCTGTTAAGGCAGTTCTGCACGTTTGATAAGCCAGAAGTAAAGCCTGGATTCGGCGTATGAAATGAAACTCATTTTATCAATTTATGGCAACAGGTGAGTGAATTTGTTACAGCGGCTTCGGATAACTTTTCAAAGTTAAGATATGATATAAAACATCAGACATATTAAATAATTCCGAAAATAATGTCTTAAAATTAGCTTGAAATTGTGCGGATCTTTTTAATTGTGGGCAAATAACTCAAAAATAAGCACACATGCCTCAACAATTTATTTAACCTTATTATAGGCCGTATGTTTATTTACGACTGTGAGAAGTTTCTTTAACATCTACATTGGGGCAAAAAATTCTATACGCGAAAATGTTATAAAAATTGTTATTTTCCCATAGACTCTAATTATGAAAACTTGTGTAAAGTAATTTTTTAAACAAGTCTAACAAAAAATCGAGCACATGACCCTATCATGTTTATTTGCCGAGTTTTCTAAGTATATTCTGAAGTTCTGAAAAATCGTGGTTTAATCAAATTCTACATTGTAGAAAAGGTTTTGATCTGAACGTGCAGAACAATCTTAAGTCAAGAAATATCATTTTTGTTAAGCTGTCCTGCATATGCTAAATTAAGAAACAAATGTTTTTTGTAGCTTGGTCACTGTGCATGCCATCTAAAGGTAAATCTAGGTTAAATAAAACTGCAAAATATATACATGAGGCTTTTCAGTTTAGGACGATAACCACTGAACCTGACGCTGCTTCTTAAAAAACTATATGTACATGTTTGCGTATATTTGGAAAACATTCTTCAACTTATGTTATCTAATTCTGCTTAAATGTATTCTATATATGTTGTATATGACTTGGCCATATTCATCATTTAAAATTGTTAAACTGGCCAAAGGCATTATATATGCCGATTTGCCAAATAAAAACTGAAACTGGTATACTGATTTTTGATATTCTGTTTTTTGATTCAGTTGGTATCAGGTTGGCAATATTCTTGCATTTTTCGGCGAACGTCATCTAAGAATTAATTCGTGACCTGCTCTTACCTATGCCACGTGACTTAAGTTTGCAAATCAGAGTACTTGATAACGCATTATAAATAATTTATCTAAATGAACGATTTATGCAACACTGCCTGACTGGGCTAAATTGCTATTTTTCACTCTATTGATTGTGCAAGCAACGCTGAGTGATATATCAGACAAAGTGTTTATCCTTTATGATGCTTATTAAAACTACGTTTCTCCCAGTATATTTAGCAAAAATATTGATATATCTAAAAATAATAAGTTACATTAATAAATATGATAAAAACCTGTACAAATACGGTCTGCGTATCACATGAATAAGTGTGTGATTAACCAGAGATGTCTTCAAGACCATTGCGTAGAAAAACAAAACACAATGCACTCCTCCGAACATTTGTGAAATAATAAAAGAGAACCAAGTGTCGTATTTAGTTTTGCAATTGCAAAACTGTTAGACATATGAAAGAATAACACAAATGATATAAAAAATTTATTGTCTGCATGATAATTGATGATAGTTCACTGGAATTATCAACGGTTTTAGTGAAAGCGGGGCGTAAATCTTAAGAGATAAAAATTACAATATTAGATATTTCACTAAGAGGACATTTTTGGGATAGATTTTCTAAACGTGGGCGTAAAGGTACGTGTTTTTTTTTAATCATACCACTGTAGCTTTATATTATTTAAGTGCTAATAATTTTTTAAGGAAATATAATACGTTAGGCATAATTTTCAAAAACAATTTTTAATCAAATTTTTAACTGAAACCAAATTCAGATAAAGAATGGTGAGTAAGAAAATGAATGCTCTATTCAAGAATTAAAAAATAAGTTATGGCATTTTATTTTTACTTGTACAGCTGAAATGCACGTATGATCACAAAAATGATAAAGAAGGTGCTCATCAAACGTCTCCACATAGCAAATCCAATTTCCTAAATTAACATTAGTATTACAACGTAATTTTTGCTGATTTTTGTCTCAGTAAGTAGCCTTATCTTGTATTACTTGTGTGGAATACTGAATTTTCATTTCAGTAATAAAAATTCTTTGTGTGTGTGTGAGCACAATGCCCAACTTTATAGTGCTGCCTCACTTCAATATTTACGCCGTAGACACGTGGCATGAAACCCCACCCAGTCACATTATACTAACTAAGCGCTGACCAGTCCTAGTACTATCCTCTTAATGCTGAGCGCCAAGCGAGGAAGTCTTTAGAATATCAATTATCGAATATTTAAAGGACTGTTCGGTTGTGAATATGTCACAGAGTATATTTCCAAAAACAACAATGCGTTCTCACTCCCTTGTGTTTGCGTTGGTGTTCACTCGTCACTCCCTGGTGTTTTTGATGATCCTCAAACATGGGAAGGGAATTTTGTTATTGACAATTTCTTGAACGTGAAAACTGCACCAAAGGTGTGTCGAATTGAAAAAATATTGCTCAGGTCTTGTTTGATGATGATCATTTTTATAGCTTATATCTTGTTTATTGGTGTGTTGATAGAAGTCAGCTGTCTATATTTTACACAAAAAACACTGTGCAGTTGGACGCTCTATATTGATCAATATACATTTTCGCCTTGACCAAAACAGAATCCAATTCTATAATAAAAATGTTTTCAAGCCAGAAAAAAATTCCTCAGAACTGGATTTTCTGCATTTGATACCAAATAGATAAACACAGTCTAAAGCTGCTCATCCCATTTAAACAACATTTTATGACATTTTTTTATTTTAGGATATTCTGTTATGAACAAACGCACATTATATCGATTAAGATCAACATCAATTTAACAATCTGTTAGGCAGATGATAATGGTTTACAGAAACATCTTCAATGCAGAATTTGTTTTGATCTGTGCGAATATTTTCCACCAATTTCGACCATTCAACAGCATCGGTATATAGTACGTTATCTCGAATACATATCCAATTAGTTACAAAATCCAAAACAAATATTAAAAAACAAAATAAACAAGCGGATAGGGATTGAACAAAACATGTCCAATTTATATGTTATGTGAATTAACTAGCATATAAACAATGGAATGACGCCTTTTGAGCGACCGTAATTTCTAACACAAGTTTAACTGCATTAACTGACATTACCAAATACACCCAGAACCAGGAATATTCCGTATTTTACAGTGAAGTCACGGATCAAAACAAAGTGACAAATTGTAAAGAAGACATAGAGACGTATTGCTTTCCAGCAAAACACAGTAATAAGCCAAAATGATAAATCCCTTCTTATCAACTAAGTCAAAGGTGTAGGATGAATTAGCTATTTTAATGCACGGACAAAGAAGCTAAAGGAAATTTTACCGAATACAACAAGAAATATGTAGTGACCAATAATCTACAAAGTCCGTAAATAACATTCTCAGGAGTTGATATACGTTCTTGCAAACATGTATTGAAATTACTAACTAAATTACGTTGAAAATATACGTAGTCTATGATACCCGAATCCATAATTAAAATGCTTTCAATAATTTATTGCAAATTTTTTATTTCTGGTTCCCCGAAATTAGCCATATCATAACAACATAGTGGAGGCAATACTTCATTCATATGGAAAGAACTGTACACAGCTCGTGTCGTGCTTATGATACCTTAAAGAAATATTTGTGATAGCTATCATTTGAGTTCTTACCATATCATCACTACCATCAGGTTTCCGAAAGTAAAGGACTATATAAATCCGTTTTACAATAGGTTTAAATAAAAAACCAGTCTTATTCAAATGAAAACAAACCACGGACGGACTAATTTAGTTAAACTATCTAATCTTTCAAACTGTTCTACACTATAGTATGAAATAA
Organism: Mercenaria mercenaria; assembly: GCF_021730395.1. NCBI lineage: Eukaryota > Metazoa > Mollusca > Bivalvia > Venerida > Veneridae > Mercenaria > Mercenaria mercenaria. Next base: position 43,240,932 of record NC_069370.1, read on the forward strand.
AACAATTGTAATTAATAGTACCGTAGGGATCTACGAACTGCGGTTCTCGTTGGGTAGACAAGTTGTACCGGCTCCATACGCATTCCTTCTCAATAAAACTCGTTATTCCATCCTGCATAAAACAAATTGTTTGCAAGTGTGGGTGTTGTCATTTTAATGTTTGGTACAAAAGCTACAGTATGCGGTATTGCATTTAAACGTAGCCTACAGAAGAAATATTTACATTACATCTGGTCGGCTTACAATGTATGACATATTCCGATACAGTTCAATGCGGAAGTAAATTATGTAGATATGTAACATTTCATAATAAAACTTTACGTCGTGAACATTCAGAATAATATTTGAATAAAACAAGTAATTACAGTAAAATTGGTTGCAAAATTTACAAGTAAAATACTTTTTTCTGCAACATGTTTTCTCAAGTAAACTGATATAACTATATATGTAAACAATCGAGCAAGTAAAACGCGCACAAAGCCTTACACCACAATGATAAAGAAAGCCAAGCTTTTCGATAGGTTTCTTATTTAAAATTTAACAAGATTCGGGAAGAAGGTTTGTGAAATAATCGCACCTTATTTTCTTCACACAACCATGCATTGTTGAACGAACCGACTTCTAGACCTGCATCCGCCGCCAGAGCATAGTAAAACAAGCTAACATCGCTAAAATATAAATTCTCCAGCTAATATCGCTAAAATGTAAATTCTCCAGCTAATATCGCTAAAATGTAAATTCTCCAGCTAATATCGCTAAAATGTAAATTCTCCAGCTAACATCTCTAAAATGTAAACTCTCCAGCTAATATCGCTTAAATGTAAATTATCCAGCTAATATCGCTAAAATGTAAATTCTCCAGCTAATATCGCTAAAATATAAACTCTCCAGCTAATATCGCTAAAATGTAAAATCACAGATAACAACCTTTGAATGTAGAAATCATAAGCTTACACCGCTAGAATGTAAGATCACAAGATGTAAAATCAAAAGATATCCCCGACATGTACAACACACTGAATACATGTTTAAACGAAATGGAAGGTTGTAGAGTCAGTGAAGTGAAGATAATACTTGATTTCGTTCAATCTTACTAGGAATTGCGGTTTGACATCCAAAACAATTACAGACAATACAAAAAGGTCATATATAGTCACTTATTTTTGCCATGACATGCTCTTTTACACATTTATCAGAACCATTTTAACAGTTTCGTTTTGTTTGATGGATTATCAAAGATATATGATCAGACATTTTAATACTATTAGTAACACTGCGATACAATTTGTGATACTAGTAGCATAGCTGTGTTAATTTCAATTTGTAATTTCGATTTGTGATATAGATGTTATTTTTCATTTACATAATGCCTCTCTATGTCTTGCCACTAATTCTAAGGACCACAATGAAAATAAAAGCGTTATCCTTGGTATTAGGAGCATGTCGTGATTTCTTTTGCATAATACTAGTATAGTATTAAATGATGCTTATTGTTTTATTCTATATTATGATTGTTATGTAAATGATATCCTTTGCCGAAATCTATCTATCTATCTAACAATTGCCTAATTCCAAGATGCACTACTGTCAGCAAAATATTTACATGTAGTTACTGTATGAATACTTATTATATATAAATCTGGTATAATAATTATGTAAATGCTTTACCATATAAACTAGGAAAGCACCCTGATTGTTCTTTTTTTTACTTTCAACAAATAAGGTAAATAAATATCATAAATAATATTGACATTTACTATTCCATACATTTTGATAAATGAAATAAAACATCAGTAAGCAGAGGTTCGAGTAAATAAAAACAATGATAGTTGCATCAAATATTATCTAAACTAGGCGTATAATCTTCTTTACAAAAAATATATTTAGAACTTTGCCGTAAGTATGTTTGTTACATTGATGATGAAATTGTCATATAACACTATGTTCCGCATTGCAAATTCACTCAACAAAATCATACCACAGGTGTAAACATCCTCTGAAAAAATACCATACCTCTTCCCTTTCCTATATGCATGTAGTGCTTTACGCAGCGCAAGTCCTATGGATGGATTCTTTTCGGCAATAAACCTTGCCCATCTGAAAGATGGAGAAAGCATGTTTAAACTCCTAATGCATTTGCAACAAAAAATACGAGATAAATGTATAATGTATATACTTTGAGGCACTGGTATGAAGAATTAAGCGATCTGATTTATTCAAAGGTCGTGTAAATATTAAAAAGCAATATAAAAGCCAACATTTTTTATATACAGTTGGATCTTGGTATCTCATATTCCAAGTGATCGAACGTTTCACTCCGAAATTCGACTTAAAATATTTTGTGCACGCGTTTTTGGGACGGGACTTCAAAATGTTTTCGAGATAGCCGAACTTTTGAGATGAGTGAATTCGAGATATCGAGTTATAATTATACAACAGAAGGTATCTCATGATACGATTAATGCTGAGGGTAACAGACCCCGAGATAAAAATTTAAAACGTATTATATTTTACAAAGGTGCTTTTTATACCAAGGTCAGCTTTGGGGGGTGTGTAAGACAACCAATTATAACCGTAAATGTTTCTATCCTGTCAGATGTATTGAAAGAATAGCAAGAAAAAAAGATGCCAGTTTATTCCTTGATGAACTGACGAACATTTTTACGATGCAAGATGTTTGTATAATGAAACTGCAGATTTTAAAAATAAGTTTGTGAGTTATACTATAATCAAACTAGCTGGAAGTGATCTGGTTCGCCCAGAGCACAATTTAAAACGGCTGTAATATACTGTAACTATATGTTATTATTAAAAACAAACTAAAGTTAAACCCGAATTTTGTGACAAGCTGCAGGTCCGGTCGTGCGAGAGTGCACGGGAACCGCCGGTTTATATAAAACCGTCTTCTAAATCCACACATTGCTTTCCTGTTGTTATCTCTGTCAAGTATTGATATATTTCAATGAAAATTCGACCACACTACTTGATAAACAACTAGGTTTGATAAAACAATATGGTAAAATTGAAATAAAAAAGTCAGAAAATGGTTGCAACTATGTGGCGGGTGGTGCCATATAAGGGATTAAACAATTGTGCGTGTAAAGGGCTAGAAGACGTCCTTATCCAGACATTAGATACTACTTACAGATGTGTATTACATTATCAGATTTGTATCAAGAAATATGAACGAGTTATGCACTAGAGATCAGTCCGCAAAAAAAACAAGTGCATATTTTTCAGTGCACAGCTTTTTGTTGCATTTCTATTTTACTTATAAAATAAAACATATTTTCTTCGAACGGCTGAGAAAAAATAAAAATTATAAACGTAAATGTACTTTTCGACGCGACGTCATCCGGAAATTGATATCATTAATTCGATACGTTCGAAGTATACTGCCGTCAGTTGGGATTTAAAGATCATGTGACTTTTGATTTTTGTGTTACATTATTGTCACCCTTAAAGCTAAATAAGTTCACGTCCAATTGTTACGGCTGTAAAATTATATTAGAATAAAATAATTGTTATATAGAGTGCCAAAGTTTCATTAAAATCTGTTGGTATTTGGCAGATATAAAAAGGACTAGGTGTTAAGATAGAAAACTTGTAATGTGCACATGTAGCAAGCAAATGACAAACTATTTGCTTAATTGCGATCTATGCTTTTCAAAAGCATATTCGTATAGATTTTATAAACTATCATAACAAGAGACTTAATTAAAACTGCTGTAGTCATGCCGTTCTTTAACTCGGTATTGTTATATTTTCTGGTTCTTTGGGAAATGGGAGTGCATTCCATTTTACAACAAAAGAATTCCGCTTCAGCCGGTACTAGGGAGTGTGAGAGGTGTCGCGCACATTTCATCACTTCTCATTAACAGACTAAATCAATCCGAGACCGCAATTATTTTGCTCGGTTTCATTCTATGCTTCCAAAGGGTCTCTTGTAGAGTTTATTATTAATTGAACACCAGTCACACCTGACCAGAAGCACCCGAAATGCCAAGCAATACGTACTCAACAGCAGTGTAGACATTGCGAGGTTGTCTGCTCGTGCCTTTGATTGTCTGAAAAGCAACAGCGACACCAGCATCCATCTGGCCTCTTGCGGCAGCATACATGAAATAATTCAATGCCTTGTCCTACAATTGAAAACAAAATGTATGTACGGCTGAAAATTCAAACGAATACCTTGTCAGTAGTTTTATCGTGTCAGGATACGAGTACTATGACCTAGGTGTGTGCCAACGCCTTTATTATCTTGAACAATGAAATGGGTCCAATCGCTAAAGTGACTATGTCTTAGACTGGCTGACAAACGATGTAGAATGTCCCTTGTTAAAACGTTAGAGTTGGTGAGACCATATATCTCATATATAAAACAAATTCTGGTTACTTTGCCTAAATGATTCGTGTACCAATGATTCGTAAATGATTTCAAATATGAGCTGGATCAGGCAAATCACAATCTTCAAACTAACAACCTTTTAAACTAACAACCTTCAACTAATGATAATCTGTTCAAACTCCTATGGACTATAGTCGACTGGTCTTTTTGTTGAAGTTCCCGTCAGACAATGTCTCTGAATCAACAATATACAAAACAAAGACAAATATCAAACAGGGAATGCCACGCACCAAAAACGCAGCCTCCCCAAAACGAAACCTACAGCACGAAGACGGCACACACCGCAACAACACATTACCGGCGCACACCAAGCCAATGCACCACAAACACACACACACTACACGCGCACACACAAGCCTAACCATTGGACCAACGAACAAACAAAGGAACACAGTGGGCACCGCCTTGGAACGGTCAGTGTCAAAAACTCTCTGGGGAGCTTTAAAACGGTTTATGGTGCGCACCAACCTCACTCTTACCCACCCCCTCCCAACACCCCACACCCTCGCACCATGTTCAAATGACACGGGACAGTGTAAATAAAGTAAATCCCATCAGTGTGAATCTCTAACATACGTTAATGGAAACAAAAAGGCTGGATTAAAACCAAAAATGCTCGTGTATAAATATTAAAAAGCAACGTTTTAGAACCAAAACTTATGTACTCAATGCCTTTTCAGAGATAAGAGCAACAGGGAAACACCTTAAGGGCCCGGACAAACAGGCAGAAGACAGATATCAACAGTTCAGTCCTGGTAGATTTAAAAAACTGCTTATCATAGAGTCTCCCTCTTCGTCAGCACAATCAAAGAGGAAAGCGTAGTGTCACCTGTAAACGGTTTGAACACTAAACATGCGAATGTCTCAAAACAGTTGGGTCCTATCTTTAAATAAAACGTCTTATAATTTTACCTTGGAAAATTACCATGACCCAAGATCTTACGAAGTTTGTAAACCACATCCCCATTCAACTATCATATAGGTATAACTCCGATGTCTTGGCTGTACTTCGCCTATAACGCTGAACCTCGTCTATAAGCTGGAACTATCCTACTTTCTCAGTAGATTACTAAACACTGTGTCTCTGCCTCAGCTTTCCGATGCTCAGCCTATATTTGCTATCGTCTATAGCATTCAACTACCGTTAAGGTAAAACTCCTATGCACTGGCCTTATAGCTCAAAACCTAGATACAATTCTGCAACTCTTCTTAAGTCTTTAAAGGTTGAACTTGTTTCTGACTGGTCCAAATTAGTAGATAGTATTTTACAACGGGTACTTGCTTTAACAAATAGTTGGTTCCCTTTTACTATTGTATATATGATACGATATCAATGTATCAAATATACAAATTATTCTGACATCAAGTTAACATTATTTACAGACTTTTAAATGCCAAAAAAGACATCTACAGACCCATAAACTATCTTCCGTGAAAAATCAGTTTTGAAGACCTCGTAGACAAAGATTTTCTCGAATTTAAAATCTGTAAGTTAAAATATTTATTTCATTATAAATTTAAGTGTTATTTTGATAACATAAATTAAATATATGTATTGCTGTGACCATTACCGTTTTCATGAAAAAAGAATGCATTACCATTGAATTACAACAAAAGTACTGTGCATGTCATAATTGTCATGTACATGGACTCAAAACTGTTCACTGGTTTTATCCCATGTCAGTCGAAAAATCACTAGCACCATGTGAAAAGAACATACAATTAATAGTTGTATAAATTTGATAGGCTAGATAGATATCTTCAACATAGTGATTTTACCAAAAACAGAAAGTGTATTTGAGGATGATAAGATGCATATCAAATTGGTTCGTTGTAACGAACAAACTGTTACGTTTTTAACATTATATTATAGTGCAGAACTAAACAAGATGCGTGTACACAGGACACTGGTGCCCCCACTTCCTGTTACTGTATGTATATTTTTCAAGTCATAACTCTGGTCTGGCTGTGTGCAATCCCAAACCAGATGCACAACTTCAAATGTTTAATAACAATCCTGTGAGGTCTGATGACTGTAGTTCAAATACTTTTTGCGATATGCGCAACTCAAGTTTGGACGGACAGACATACGAATGGACAAGGCTTAATCTATGTGTCCCCATATCCAAAACATTTTGGGGTTATAAAAAAAGATTAATATAAAAACTGATGGCAATAAAATAGCCGTCAAACAGTACATAGAAACACATTTAAAGAACAAAATATGTACCAATCTTTATCTTTTCGGTAGTCCATTAAATAAGTATACAAGTTATACTAGAGGTGGATTACATTCTATATGCCTACTCATACTGCTCAGCAGCTTTATCAGTTCTGCCAAATGCATGCGTGCCAACACTATCGCATTTATAGCTGCTGGATTCTCCTGTAATTTAGAAATTTAATGTTCATAATCTCGGACAATATGGGACTGGCGAAACTCACATCACAACATATCTGACAAGTTTTCTTAATAGCATGCCGAAAATATTAATGTGGAAATTCAAAATGACTTTAATTATAAGATTTATATGTAACACAAGACTTGGCCAAAACATAAACAATCTGAATGAACTGTGGTTAACTGTTCAATTCCATTTACACTCTGCTGCCTTGTGTAACTCATCAGTCCAGCTTGTATGGTCTTTTTCACCCCCTGTCCTGTAAAATATGAATATTTATAAACATTCATTAAGTACTTCATTACTTGTACAATACAATAACTGAAACCCAGTTTTCATCATTTGTGAATCTTACTAGTGATTATTAATATCACTGAAGTAATAATATATACTATGTTTCTGTGTAGTTTAATGAAAATGAATCAAATTGCTTCGAAAATCCCTACTTGGACATATAGTTATTTAATTAATTAACATTTTATCATTGTCAGTCTTGTTCTTACACTATACAAGCAAACTGGAATTATCTTTATTAACTGTAAATGATTTAAACAAATATCTCTATTTCTGTTGCAAAGAAACATTGAACTTAAACAAGGACGTAAAAATTATGTCGCATTTTTATATTGTTTACTTGGTGAATGTTAAGAAACTTTATTAAGAACGCATCAACCTTTCAACTGCACATCTCATAGAAAGTGTAACAATGAATAAATCTTACCAGTAATTTGTTTTAGGTGTTCAACTTAACTGCAGAGAATGCACTCAACAGTCTGATAAAATTCCTAAAATGAATAATACATTCCGCAACTTCTCTGTAGTTTAGCAGTTTTTGCTTCAGGGCTAGTCATCCTTTTCTGTAGTTAAGCAGTTTTTGCTTCAGGGCTAGTCATCCTTTTCTGTAGTTAAGCAGTTTTTGCTTCAGGGCTAGTCATCCGGGATTGATTTCCAGTTGTGCCGGATTTCCCAAATTTGGGTTACACTAATTGATACTATTTCCAGAAACAGGAATTAATTCTGGCTTAGACTGGATGGCGGGAAGGTGATAATGGCACATACCTTAAGGTCGGCTTAAATGAAGCATTTTCATCCATTAGATGTTCGTCAAAACCACGAGACGAACACCAAGGAACCATGGTAGATCTCTAGTATGCGAGAATAAAATGAAGTTGTTTCATCCAATTCAATTGCTATTTTCATCATCTTCCCATGTTAAATAAGAAAACCTTTACATAGAGGTAAAGTATATTTTCTGTACCTACCCTCAGCAGAACAATGCCATAGTCGCACTGAGATTGAGCATCGCCTGTCTCATGCAGCACTCATCTTGAAATATTCCACTGCTGATAGAGGTAAAGTATATTTTTGTACCTACCCTCAGTAGAACAATGCCATAGTCGTACTGAGATTGAGCATCGCCTGTCTCAGCGCTCATCTTGAAATATTCCACTGCTGTTGCAAGATTTCTCTTCAACCCCTGCTGACCCCAAAATAATGCTCTTCCTATACGATTCTGAAAATGAATTGGTGTACAAAATGACTTTATAAGTAATCACAAGGTCCTTTAGAAGCTTATAACACAACCAAGCAATATTAATAGCAGACTCGGTTTTAATAAGTTTGTTTATGAGAGGTTATGATATACACAACACTCCCTCACCACGTATTATCAGCTGAAGCGGGCCGTTTTTATGAAACATGACCAATAACAAGAAATAAAAGTTCTCTGCTGGAAAGGGAATTTGTCATATTTGCTGCTAATGGAACCACATTTTTAGCTGAAACTTAATTGAAGTATCTATATATTCTCTAAGTACACAACCACATCTTTCAGTCATTTTTCGTGCAAATGTTGCTTGTACATTGAAAGTTATCGCGGGAGACCAAATTGTGTGATGGACTGACGAACAGGAGAAGGGACAGACCGGGAGCATAACATAAGTCCCCTCTGATGAAATACTGGTTAGGGACTAATGTGACTGATAACATTTAATGCACTCCAAATTAATGCACTCTATGATTCCAACGGACCAATGAATGACAATAACACCGTGGGAGGGGACGTGAGAGGTGTTGCACATTTCATTACCTCTCACGAACAGAGTCTGTATTAATCCTTTTAGTTGCAAGGATCTTTTTACAGATTTTATTAACTATCACAACAGCAATCTTTAAGTGCCGTGTGGCAGCTGTAAAAAGTCTTCACGTACTTGGGTTCAGTGTTGGTATATTTTGTGGTCCTTTGGGATCATGGAGTCTATTCAACATATGTGAAATAAAGTTCCGCTTAAGCCTCTTGGGCTAGGGGGGCGTGGGATGTATTGCACATTTCATTACCTCTCATCAACAGACTCAATCAAACCGAGTCTACTATTATTCTTCTTGGTTGCATTCTTTGCTTCCAAAGGATCTTTTAACAGATTATTTTATTAACGTATATTTTAAATGTATCATTAAACATTTGCCTGCAATAGATTTTGTAAAAGAAAATGGAAACTTAGGGCGTTTCCATTTGCTGTGTGATTTCTATGTTATGCAAATATATTATGCCAATAAGATGTTGGCATAAAGCTGAAATTAATTAACTATGGGATAATTTGATATGGTAGTGTTCGAGAACTTTAGTAATCACTACTTACCTGGGCTGAGAGGACGCCTTGTTTAGCTTGAAAGGTGAGCCAGTGAAATATATCACCGTCTTCATCAGTTTGTTCATGAATAGCTACCTCGTCCGTTAGTCTTATTGACTCTGTATACACCTGAAATATAATATCATCTTCATCAGTTTGTTCATGAATAGCTACCTCGTCGGATAGACTCTGTATACACCTGAAATAAAACATCATCTTCATCACTTTGTCCATGAATAGCTACCTCATCCATTAGTCTTTGTACAAACTTAGCCACAAACTTTGATACACCTGAAATACTAGTATATCACCATCTTTATCAGTTTGTTCAAGAATAACTACTCGTCCGTTAGTCTGCTTGACTCTGTATACACCTGAAATATAATACCATCTTCATGAATAGCTACCTCATCAATAAGTCTTACAAACTCTGTATAGACCTGAAATATCAGTTTAATCGTGAACAGCTGCCTCGTCCTTTAGTCTAACTGACTTTGTATAGCCCTGAAATGTGTCACTGTCTCTGTCTTAATCGCTTGGTTCATGAATGGCTATCCTGTCTAATATCTTATAGACAATATATAAATTTGCATTGTACCCAAACGTCTGAAGTGTGATTTGCAATTTGCAATGATATAAACATATGGTTGGTGTTTTTATTTCTATTTTCTTGTTCTTTTTCTTCTTCAAAAATACTACACTCCTTCATAACTTCGAAGATTATATGTAGGCGCTGAATAAAATTTTATGGTGTTTTTACATATACATGTATCAAGTTTGTACAAGTGCCAAACAATAAAACCTTCCAAATTTTACATTATTAAAACGTTTTACACTGGTAGCTGTTTAAAGATTGAGGGAAGAGATTAGAACAGGCACAGTAACAAAAGCTTTGAAGGAGTCATCTGTGACAGCTATGTGTGCGACAGCGGGTAACATGTTCCACTGACCTGCTGTTCTAGGGAAAATGAATAGGAATCTTTGAATGCTATACAATATGAAACGACAATTTTAAAAATAACTGTTTGAACATTATTTGCAAAAACCCAATCCCCTTTTCTTGGAAGCTAGTACATATACTACAAAAAGCCTTGGAAAGTTGATAATAAACAGAGATTGTATTAAGATTTTAGCAACTATTTCACGTAGTCAGCTATTCGGTACGTATTTACGTATGTAGCATCCCAATCCCTTTTAAATTGCCCAGGTAAGTAAACATACATCTCATTGTGATAATTACGGTAACTAAAAAGGTGTGTGACTGATTCAAAACAAGCAAAGAAACGAATTTAATCCTCTGTCCAAAACCTTTTCATCCTATTTTGGCCAGCTTGGGTAATATAGCATTGTTAATATACCTTGTGTCTTCCTCTGACATTACAGCTTGGAAATATGTAGATTACTAAGATGGTCTCAAAACTTGATTAGAATCCAATAACAGTTGTCAAAATCGAAATTTAAAAGATTTTAAAAGAAACAAAAACAACAACAAAAAATACTATGGAAAATACCTCATTTATTTTCAGAACAACTGCAAAAATAATCACCATGGTATGAAACCAAAAGTGCTCTTTAGTATCCAGTATGATACTGCAACAAGAATCAAGGCATAATTGACACACAAAAAAACATTAAGGAAAATGATGAAACAGTATATATTTTGAACCAATTCCCGATTACTCACTGTTAACAAACTCGAAGGTATACAAATGCTTTTCATAAACTAAGTACAGTTGAAACTCGATATCTCGAACTCGCTTATCTCAAAATTCCCGCTATCTCGAAATTATTTTCAAGTCCCGCGTGAAACACATGCACAAAATATCATTTTATGTCGCATTTCGGTTATCTCATAGTAAAGTTAAAGCGCTCGATCCCTTGGAATATTTAGTTTAAACTGTAATTTCAGCCTAGACATGAATAGATAATTTAACGACATTTGAGATGTTTGAACTGTGTCTGAAGTTTTGGTCTAAAAATTCACCCTTTGTTTATCTGTATTCAAACAGAAATAAAAAGATTTTGGCTTTATAAATTATACCGAATGCTGTGATCATTTTATCGTTCTTTGTTATGTCAGTTTGTTATTTCACAAGGAATTATCTGAAATGCCAACTTACGATAAGTATTTAATAAAAAAAAGTGATCAATTTAAAACTGCATATTGAAATTGTTGATTCCTTACATCAGTATCTTTATGCCTCTCCTTGTCCGCATTTGTCGTATCTGCAACAAATTTGTAGTAGCCTGAAAATAAGATAACATCTAGTTTACCAATTATTTTCATATATGTGGCTGGATAACACCTACGTAGGCATTTCATGAAGATGCAACTTTTATGTGTTATATGTAAAGTATATGATATAAGTAGTTCATTGGTGCCGGTAGTCACACTCCTAAGGTCAAATTATGGTCAGGAAATTAGGTCAAAGGTCATTAAGTGCAGTTTTTACAAACTTCACTTATATGGCATTATATCTTCGCCATTTGCTGAAATAAGTGAGCAAAAATGGTATTTGATTGAAGCCCATGTATTTAGCTATGAAATAAAATCACTATGTGCAAATTAGCTCATTTGCATATTAATTAATATTAATGAAAGCGGCAAAATCGTACCAAATTACGATAAAAATTGGCATGTATGTACAGCTGTACAATATTTATTGTTTTATATATAATTTTCATGAAAAATAGAACGGTAACAAATGATATGTGTGATACTTATCTATTGATAAACGCAACTGTTTATATTGCCATCATATGTGTTTTATGTGTAGATACTGCTTGAAGTGGGTGGGATGAGTTGACTTCTGACCAACAGTTACCTTTAGCACAATTGTGTATTTGTTTCACAAAAGCAAGGCATTTCTTTTGTGTTACGTATATATCTGCCGGCTATTTCAATATGTGAGCCTATGTCACACATCCAATATGGCTGTCATTTTTTCAAAATGGCGACCAAGATGACCACCAAAGGTAAGTACGTTCAAAAGTATGCATACATATATATATATATATGAGCGTTTACATGTGTTTTAATGTAATTTATTGCAGTATTAAGATTGATAAATACAATTAATAATAAGACCATACGCGATGTAGGCAACCTCAGATAACCAATATGGCGCTCATTTTTCAAAATGGCTGCCAAAAGTCAATATGTTAAGGTTTCTTTGCATCAATATAGAGTTTACATAGTTGTTTTATGTAGTTTAGTATAGTATCGTGACTGAAAAAACATTGCTATTTTAAATCAGGTTGGCACCATCTCAGACAACCAATAAGGCAGCCATTTTTCTCAATGGCCGTCAAGAAGTCCGTATGTTCAGTTTTTCTAATATACTGGAGAATGTACAAAAGACTTTATGTAAGGTTTTCCAGGATTTTGACGGATAATTAAACAATATACTATTTAAAACATATAGTGGGTTTACGGACAGGATAGCCTTAACTGGTATCAATAGTATACTTGGTATAACGACTGGGCACCCAATGTATCTAGAGGTATAGAGAAGGCAACTATGGATATCTTCAGTATATCGGCAGGCAAACTTGGCTTTTCATACAGGCCACTATGGATATTCTTAGGATACAGACAGGCAAACTGTGTATCAGTGATATATAGTAAGGCCATTTTTGGTATCATTTGTTTACAGACACGCCATCCGGGCTAAACATTGATGCCACTATCGGTATCGAGGGTATATAGACATGCCACTCTGGGTATCCTGTGTATACAAACTGGCCCTTCTTGCTATACATACAGACATCTAGGGAAAACTTAGCTATACATATAGGAAACAATATGTATCCTGGATATAGAGACAGATAAAACGGGCATCCTAGTTATACAGGAAAATTAACCTGGGTATACATACATGTACATTCCACTATGGGTATCTTAGTTATACAATTATTCACTCTGCGTGTTTTGTGCATGCATGTATAGCCACCCTGGCTATACATAATACAGTCCACTAAGGGTACCTTGGCTATACATACAGGTCACTATGGGTATCATGGGTATACAGAAAGGCCTATCTGGATATTCTGTGCATACAGACAGGTCATATTGGCTACACATGTATACATACTGGCAAATACTGGTATACTGAATACACAGACAGGCAATTCTTCTGGGTATTCTGGACATACAGAAGGTCCAACCGAGTTTCCTTGCAGCTCTGGACATTCTGGGTATACACTATACAGGCATGTCATCTTGGCTATACGTTGTATATATAGGCTACTAAGGGTATCTTTGATTTACATACACACCATTCTGGATATCTTGGGTATATAGACATGCCAGCATGGCTATACATTCAGGTCACTTTGGATGGCATTTGTGTACAGACAGATTACCTATGTATCCAAGGTATAGAGCCATGCTACTCTGTGTAGCCTGGATATACAAACATGTCATCGTGGCCATATATACTGGCCATTATGTTTATCCCGGTTTTACATATAAGCCTTTCTGGGTAAAAAAAACTGGGTATACAGGCAGACCAACGTTGCTATACACTAGGCCAGTATATGTGTTTAGTATGCTTGGTATATAGACAGGTCACCTGAGTGCGTCCTAGGTAGGCCACCTTGAGTATCCTGGGTATACAAACGGGCCATCCTGACCGTTTACTTAATGTCACCACTATGAATATCCTGGGTATAAATACATGCCACCGGTGTACCCTAGGTATATAGGCAGGTCTATCTGGGTATCCTTGGTATACTGTGAGGTCTTCTTGGCTATAAATACAGGCCAATATTGGATCCTGGGTACCGCTATTTGTAAACTTGCTATACATGAAGACCACTCTGGGTATACTGGGTACATAGGTCTTCCTGGTTATATATTTAGAAAACTATGTGGTATCCTAGGTGTACAAACTGACCTCTCGTGGTATCCATTGTATACATACAGGCTATCAGGGCTACATATGTATACCAATACGGATATTCTTGGTATACAGAAAGACCGCCAATATATCCAAGGTATAATGGTCACTCTGGGTATCAAGGATATACATACAGGTCAGGTTAGCGATACATACATATACACTATGAGTGTCCTTGGCATACAAAGAGGCAACTATCGGTACCTTAGGTATAGTTGCAGGCCATTTTGGGTATCAGGGTCATACAGACTGACCACATGTGTATCCTGTGTATACAGACAGACCATCATAGGTATACATTTATGTCAGATTGGACATATACTAATTACGCTTTCCAACTTTGCATCGATAGCGTAAAATAATGGATCTTGAATAAGTGTTAAATAGTAATTATATTCTTAATGCATGGAATATTTACAAGTTTTACTTGGACATTTATAAAACTGATAAGATTCTTATCAATGGTTAAGAACAGATATATGTGTACTAAATGAACGTTTTAAATGCATATTTGATACATTTTAATTAATAGTCATGAGTATACAAATGAGCTGAAAAACTCTTAATTAATATTTATGAAGAACATTATTCCAAAATCAAAACATCTTACTATCTCAAAATATGGTTTATATGTGAGATATGTAAATATTGTCAGTTTTTTAAATATTTTCTTTTAATGATTAATATACCCCACCCAATTTTGGCAGTATTTACTCTTGTAAACAATAAGTAATGCTACAAACAGATATATATTTATATAAAGTAATGTTTCAAATGTAATATTGCTCATTTTTATCCATTTATAAACACAAATAGTGAAGATTTGATCTTTGCATTATTTGAAAATATCATTTTTAACGAATTATCTGCCCATTTTTTAAGTTTTCATGAATATTCACAAGTATGTAAATGAGAAAGTTTTCTTATTAAGTGTTTGTAAATAAATGTACAAAACCCTGGCTTCATTTTGATACCATTGTTGTTATTCTACACCGATAAATGACCAAGATACAAGGTATTTTATGTGACACACATGAAAAATGTACCGAATGACCTTTGACCTCGTTTATTTCACTATAAAGGGCCTCTCAAGAGCGACTACCGGGCTAGTCTTTCTTGTGGCACCTGGTAGATAACGTTTAACTTGGTAGTCGTCCATCTTCAGAGAATGCCTACGCAAGTCATAATTTTGGAAACTCTAGGCATACTAATCCAGATTACTGGAGTTTCTAAAAATGCACATATAGGATGCGATACAAATACAAATAAAACTTGGTTTGATAATCAAAAAGTATATTGCAAATCTATAACAATAGCATGTATAAATGTGATAAAACGTTGTCTACATTAGGATGCCTTTGTTTGACTTTTTTCTTCTAGTCTTTACGTTAGCTGTTAGAACAATTGGGTTTGTTCATGGATTATGCAAGTAAATATACATTCAATTTGTTAAAATAAACATTTTTACAGCAAATAACATACGGTAGCTCTGTTCCCAGTCTTCTGTGACACCGTCAGTGCCATACCTATGTTTATGACCAAGTGCTAAAGCTGCCAGTCTGTGATTATCAAGAGCAGCCAACATCAGGTACGCTTGACTCTGTTAGTAAAATATTCTTCAGTGGAATAGTGTGATATAGCATCCTCTTATGCCTGTCATTGTGTACCAGGGCTATCATTACATGACTCATACGCATAAATACAATAAATGGATTGTCTCCCTTTTTACAACATATTACCTTTTTTGCTAAAAAATGTTAATGGTATGAAAATTAGAAAAAGGAAATTAGAGATGTCACATGTTAAAAACAAATGTAAGTATTTTTAAATGCAGAAAATCAGCAATTCAATAAAAATCGTCCTAAATTCAAAATAAATATTGGGAAAATTACTGTTAAGTATCATTGTGAATGGGCTTCTTTTAGTTATCATGAATATCAATTACTTATTTATTTTGTTTGATGAAACGCTTTACCGACATAACTACAGGTTATACGGCGTCTTTCCAGCTTTTTGAGCTTGAGGAAGACTTAGGGCAGCTCCGTGCATTATTTCAGTCACGAGCGGGCACCTGAATGTAACCATCCAACCTTCCGTTAGCAAGCTGGACAATGATATGTATTATCACCACAATCAATCATTTTAACACCATGCATAGAGTATTTACAAGACTTTCTAACAAGAAGATAAAAATACAAGAAGATACAAACTGAAAACATTTCATCAAAGAATACCTGAATTTCATCTGCTTTGATGTATATGCCGTTGTTAAGTATGACAGATATCGTATACATGGCATCCATGTTCCCATAACAGGCTGCTTGTTTTAGTACTGGAAACGCATCCCGGATATTGTCTAGTCTCTCATCCTTTATTAAACAATATACTTTGGAAATTTTATTTGTTATCAAATAAGATACAGGGATGTTTTAAAATTAGAAATGTTTCCTTGTACTTGCCTAATTATCATACAATAAACTTTTATAACCATTAAGTAAAATTACAACGGGTCTCATTATGTTTATAGACATATAATGAATCGACGTAACCATTTTACCAATTTTCTATAGAATATTCTATTAAACAATGCTATCAAAGTTACTAAGACAAGGGCTAGAATCTTGAGATAGTATTAAAATTTATTGTATTCGACTTGGGAAAATGAAACACTTCTCTACCAAAGCTGCCGTTGCATTCTGGTAAAGCAAGTCAGCTATTTGATTAAAGTCAACTTCTTCTCCATCCGAAACCATTTTCTTTACAATTCTATCAACTTGTTTTCTGTAACGGTTGTTTTTCTTCCTTGCGAGTTTACATGTTGGAAGAGTTGTTAAATTGTCATAATCAATAGCGGATTGGACCATCTTGACGAAGGGATGGCGGCAAGTCTCTAAAATACATTCATATTAAAATGTGTAAGAATCTTTGGAAGGAAAACACGCAAAGAAACAAAACGATAGCAGGTTTTATTTATAGGAGCCTGCTCATGAGAGGTATTAAAGTATGCTATTACCACCTCGGCTAAGAAAAACTGCTTTATAAAATGATACTGAATCGAATAAAAATGCGTTTTTATGAGTTTTGTACACACGGAACATGCCAGGTCCATAAACTTGGATATTCCCCTATTTATCATACAATAACTGTTTTATTATAGACCTTGACAGAATATTTTCTTAGTTTGTCTTCCAACATCAATGTAGAGTAAAATTATTATATTCATTTAATTTTGCTTTGTTTACATATAATTATATTTGTATCTTTTTGCAATTTGTACATAATATGGACATTGTGTTGTGTTTCTTATCTCAATTCATTCAGTTGAATAGAATTTATATATACATGTTGTGACATGTTCCATTGATAAGACTTGCACGAGATATTATGAAAATACTCTTCAAGTATGGAGAAAATAGAGATATGTTTGTAGTTTGTACGTCTGTTATTCAACTACTGACAGAAAATAGCTACGCCTCGCCTCATTAACAATTCTTAGACAATAGCTTTATGTCTTGTTAACTGAATTTGTAAATGAAATGAATACGAGGAAACAATATAATGTTTCTTACTTTTCTGGGCACTGTAAATGTACCGATCTTTATGTGCAGTTATCCTACTTGAAACCCATTCTAGATATTTGCTGCACTTCTCTTCGCGTCGGGTGAGCTTAAGTTCAAACATTGGGTGAAACTTGCTCGGCATAGGAATCTAAAATTAAGACATTTGTGTTCAATCATCAATCAATGCACATTTACTATCACGAAACAAAAGAATTGATTTAATATAATAAAATTCTTATCAAAAAAAACTTTTGAATAACATACATTTCTTGGTTCTATTATTTTGTTTCTGTATATTGTTGCCTGTCCAATGTATCCTTTGAAACTTTGCATGTATTCTGATCCGCCAAATGTAAACAAATCTTTGGCATCATCGTATAAAATGGGTTCACCTGGATGTCTGAAATGAAATGGAAAATACAGATGCTTTGTTTTGTTTTGATTTCTGTGAATCCGTATGGTGACGTTGACATCAAATAAATGTAGAGTAATGTGTTTTCAGAAAGCATGACCGCGGTCCGTAGTCAAACGCAACCTCGTCTACAGCAACGCCTCCTCAATCTTTTACTATGCGGATGCATTTCCAATAAATAAAGATCAATTCAATAAATGCATTTATGGTTATAGAAAATATTTATTAGCAGAGGTGTAAACAAACATGACTTCGATTAAAAATATTACTGTAACATAAATGCGTCTAATTATTTCGTGCGGTTAATCTTACAATATTTACATTCGTCCTATTCTTTTCTAATGAAAATTATGACGTTCATTTTGTATGAACAGCAAAAGTTATGACAACGCTAGCGCGATTCATGGATTTGCCGATTCTATTCTGTCGTTCATTTTGCATGAACACCGAAAAGAATGATTTCATTTCTTAAGTATACTGCATAAGAAGATATACTTTATGTGAAATTGACGTCAAAGTTTACCTGTATTCAGTTTCTAAAATTTCTTTGAAGTTTTCACCATAGTTGACGACCAAGCGCCACTGAAACAAGAAAATATGTCATGTATTAATATACAGTAGTGCTCTTTAATTAAACGAATTCTTCAAAGTTAAACTTGAAAGAAGAAAAATGGTAATTAATGCAAAAAATGAATACTTTTTGTTTAATATTATGGAAGCAAATAGAACATGGGTGCATAAAAGAAGTTTCAAAGTTTCAAAGTGTATGTCAAATACTCTCAGTTTGTATATTTACAAATACATGAGACAAATACATTCATAAAACTATAATACATTATTTATAATCACGCACTCGAAGGAGGGTAACAATATGAGTATAAGTTGTGAACATACCGTCTGAATTTGGAACTGGAGGATAAGTCTGACCCACTGATTTTTAGGAATGCTGAAATATGACAACCCGGCTGTATGTTGTCTTTGTATGTTTTCTATTTGTATATGGATGCGACCTACAAGAGAAACACCACATTCGAGACAAACTCTACAGTCAGGCAACTCTACATACCGGCGAGACAATAGAAAACAGTCTTGCAACAGAAAACAGAATAAAACATTTTACAAACCACAAGTAATTTATTTCAAATCACTAACATTTTCAATCTGATTCAGACTCCATTTCATATGTAAATAGTATAATCTTAATTTGTCAGGTTAGTATCAAGGAATTTACAGGTAAACTTCAAAAAGTGAAAAATTCTTGAAATACTAATTTGGAGCAAACTATTTCAGAAGCCAATACAATTTTATGTTGTTGGATATATCGACATAAATATAGATAATAATAATAATAATACCTTCTGGTGTAAGTAGAAGCATAATACTTTTGAATTGTCCATTCCACGTGAAATGATGCATTATGCTACATAGCATTGATGGCCCACGACAGTACTCTAGTATATATAGCCAGATAGACAGGGTAAACCTACCGAAAAAGGAAATAAAGGAAATCTCTATTAACAATGATATCAACAAAGTTATATGTAATACTAATGTTAATCTTAGTTTTCAACGTTTGACATGTAACCCTTTGATACGAACATTAATGCAGCTGTAAAATTGTAATGTTTATCAAATTTCTGAGGACTAACAAACTTTACAAAAATGTCCTACCTTTGCCTCAGTAAAAGATATCTACACGCCAAGTAAGTTTGTCCAAACTATATTGAGCGGAAACAGTTTTCAATTTTTAGTAAAAACGACATGACCCGAGTGGACCAAAATACGATTCCAACTTTTGTCTCGATAACAGGTATATACAGACCAGGTTCGGTAACAACAGGTGCACTCGAACTACATATATTAAGCGGAAATTATTTTTCTATTTTAGTAAACTAAAGATTAGACACAACAATCCCAAATGTAATCCCAAATATCATCTCCATCTAAGCTACAGGCCAAGGTTTACCACTATAGTTCATTTCTAACTACAGTTATTGAGCGGAAACCGTTTTTCTATTTAAACTGAAAGTGACCTTGATCTTAATCCAAATGATCCCTAGAAATCTAAAACTTTGTATCGATACAAGCTGTCTTCATACAAAGTTTGTCCGAACTAAATATACTGAGCGGAAACATTTTTTCTATTTTTAGTAACAGTGACCTTGACCTTGATCCAGGCAATTTCATCAATCTTTACCATTATTTCCTCTTAAGTTTTCTACACACCAGCTTTCAATAATACAATATATCATTCCTAACTGTCTTTTTACGCAAAAACCATATTATATTTTGAGAAATAGTAACCTTGACCTTGACCAAAGTGACCCTAAAGAAATCCAAACCTTTATCTCAGCTTGTTGACAATATGTACGTTTAAACCTTAAGTTACTGAGCGGAAACGACCTGTTTGACGCTGCTCGTCCGCCGGCACGCCCGCCCGCCCGCCCAATAAAACGATATACTAATAACAACTTTATTTGAAAATCTGGTTAAAGAACATATTGCACTTTTGGATTGCGTTGAAATGTAATATGAAATAAATACAGTCACACCTGTTTATAACGACCTTATTTTGGAAATCAAAGTCTTGTTTTATTCACAGGTTAAAACGAATTGAAAATGTTTGATTTGGATATAATACTATTGATTTATAGAGTCAATCAGGTATTCTCTGTTCACAGGTGATCTTAAGCTCAAGTTTCACTGTATTCAGAGATATAGGTTTATTATATACCTATATAAATTCTGTAAAAATTCGGCTTGTATTTTACAATTAAATATGAACAGACAGACAAAAAATCCCGTATTGTACCTCTTAAATTCCTTAGTGTATGCTGCCGGACTATTTTCATTAATATGCATGACCCGACACATTTCTATAACTAGCGCACATAAAAACTTCACTTAGTTCCATTTAATATCGATAAACATTGAAGATTTCGTTCAAGAACAAAACAAGAATCAAAATGGTAAAGGTATATAATAAAAGGGTCATTATAACAGTAGCTAGATCTGGGACTTTGTATTCGGCTCTCGTGAATTTTGCAATGTCGGATCACACTCGGCGCTTGCGCGCCTCGTGAGATCCGATCTGGCAAAATCCACTCGAGCCGAATACTGCATCCCAGATCAAGCTACTGTTATAATAACCCTATTATATCACATATGGACTGTTAATAATCATGATACTTATAATAATGCATGGCTGAACCATAGCTTTGTTACAACAAAAAATAATTCTTATTCTTACATTGGCCTCGCAATCTGATCTTGTCTGGTCCTTTCTAGGTCAGGATTGTTATATGGACGGAATTGTCTATACACACCGTATGCATCTCCACCTAACACAACTGGGTACTTTATAGCTTCAATTGTCTCTGCACAAAATAGTAAAAATTAGTTCAACACATAATAAGTATTAAACACACAACCTAGAAAGTGCCTAAACCTTGTTCGTTAGGCTATAGCCGAACAAACTGAACCGTAATACGCTAAGGATATATTTTCGAATAAATGCTTTATAAATTGTAGCTACTGAGCAAAACCGGCAACAATACGTTTGAAATAAATGTGTTAAAACTTGTATTTTATGTCGGCATATTTGGCTTAAGATACTAGACATAGTGGTAGAGTGTTTATTTTGTAGAAACCACTAGTATTCTTTTTTAGCAAAGCGTGGAAACTCATTAGGTATTGGACATTTGTTGAAAATAGTATTGTATGAAGTCTTTTGTTTCTGAAACCAAAAGAAATGTTGTACTTTATGTCTGTGTTGCAAAGAGCGACCAGAACAAGATTAAAGCAGTTCAAGGGTGCCTTATGTAAAATGAAAAACCGTTTAAATGCGTAAATATCAAAATGCCATCGGAATTATTATATTCAGACAAATATAATTATTCAATAAATGCATGATATAAGTTCAAGGGAAATATAAACTATGTCATTAGTACAAAGCTTTGCTGATATCTAACTTGCTTAAGGATCTAAAAAGGGTCATTCGTTAAACTGTTTTTTTACATTTTTCACTTCCTGCACATGCATCCTCTGAAATTGTTTGTAGAAAAAGTTTGGTGGTTTTGTGTTTTACATGAGTTTAAGAATTAAGGTTGGATCATTAACGGTCATTTTACCGCGTTTAGTCGTGATTTGAAAAAAGAAACAAACGAAAAACTAATGTAGTATTTCAGTCTTATTCTTTTGCACATTATAATATGGTTGCAGATCTTCCGATATCGAACACGCTGTTTTTCAAAACGTGAAGAACATACAATGTAAACAGGTAAAAATGTCGTGAATAATGTCACGTATCCACTAAAATGTTGTGACCCTTTATAAATCAATAAACAGGACTGACTGATGATTCACAAAGTTACTATCTGTAGCCAACGTGGGTGCATCATTAATTATTCTTGCCTGCGTAGGTATAAGTCAAAAATAGCTATTTTCTACAGGCACCGTGAGAGACCATTAGCAATTCTTACTTGCGTAGATAATTAGTTAGAATAAAATCTTAAAACGAAAGTAAAATAAGAAAGTGAAATTATCTTTCCGTTCCCTTTAAAGTGTTTTGCCTCTTTCAGCTAATTATACGTGTGCATTAATATGAAAATAACAAAGGTGTGCAGTTTAGTTTGCAATATTACAGGGATAAATTATTTTAGGAACGAAGCTGTACGTATCTAAAACATTGCAAATAAAATAAGTGCAGACATTAAAAATCAGTAATATTGTAAAGAAAGCAAAAATTATTTCAGTCATAAAGGTGTACAAATAAGTCATTCTACAGGATAAATAAGCGAATGCCCTTTTTTATGTTCAAATTTAGCATTATGCATTGTCCCAATATAGCTTGTCAATAATTTCCATGAAGGTTTCTATAATTCTAGTGATTCTATAAAGAGACATTAGATAATTAGAAACGCTGGATCCGATAACATGATAATAAAACTTAGTATCGGGTTTTTCATAAAAAGAAACAACATGATAATTGATAGCAAAGAGGCTTGACGTTTGCGTCGCCTAGATACTCCGTGACGTAAAACATTTATAAACATGATAATTGATACCTGCATTTTGAGGCCAACATCTTAATAAACATTTTTCGAGACTGATACAATTTGCGGGCGAAAAGGGCGGAAAAGAGGGTAAAAAGTACTGTTCCAGGGAAGTATAAGTCAAGCTGCTGCACTGCAGGGTTCATTTTTCGTTTTCAAACAACGCTAACCAGTATAAGGAAATGGTATAATATTAGGGTGTATTGTTTCTATGCAAACCATGTCAAACCAGAATAAGTACAGGGTATATATTGAGTACGCTCGGAAAGTTATTTTCAAAGGTTTTATACTATCGTTTAAACTTCTACCCTGAAAATTACAATGTATATATTGAGGCTCGGACATGCTTTAGAAAAAAGATGAGTACATTGATAATATTTTCATTTTGCACAGTTTTATATCATATTTTAAATACAAATACAAACTTTTTGTTGCTTTTATAGATTTTACTAAGGCATCCGACTATGTGGTACGTGATGTTATGATATAAATTGTTAGGAATAAGAAGCCAAATATTTGATATCATTCTACCTCTTGGAGAGCTGTTTCACAGACACAATACTGTGCTTTTAGGACATCTAGCAGAATGTCGTGGTCGACAGTGTCAAATGGCGCACTTAAGTCAATTGGAATATAATTGCAAGTGTACCGATACTTAATTATGGTTGTGATATTTGGGATTTTAGAAAAGTAAACGTTATTGAAAATAATAGATTTGCAATATTGTAAACAGAAACTTAGTGTACATACTCAAACAATATAACTAGTACTTGTCTATTAAATAAACGACTGTTGTGTATTCTACGGTATTGTTTTATGGTTAAATAAAGAAGACAAATCAAGTTTGCAACGTGTTTCGTATTAAAATACTTCTTCGGGCAAACATACAATGTATACAAACATGTGTATTACGTCATGATATTGACTTAAAATATTTGAATGTGATACTCGATGTTACGATATTTAGAGCGTTATCCGAATAAGACATCGTGGGCAAAACATATGAAGACTTTGTTAGAATCTTTAGGTTTTTACTTTGTCTGGTTATTCCAATGTGTTGGTGGCAAAGCTATTTTTCTAGAATTATTTGAGAAGATTGTATGATAATCTTGTACAACGATAGAATAGCCAGTTAAATGACTCTGCAAGAGCACACACGCATAGATTATTTTCATGCTTACATTACCAACCATATCTTAATATTGTTAATACCAGAACTTTTACAATAGCCTATATGCGATTAAAGGTCTCTGCGCACCGTTAAGCGCTTGAAGGCTAACCACAAAAAATTTGTTAACTGTTATATTTGTCACGCATTGGAAGATGAATTCCATTTTCAATTTGAATGCCTACTTCTTTATGAAATACGCATACGCCATATGAAGAAATATTATTGGAGAAATCCAAATGCACTTAAATTTAAAGAACGGTTTCAGTCTCAAAACCAGCGAAGTGTCAAAAATCTAGCCATGTACATTTCTAACACTTTCGAAAAAAAAGATATGATATGTACTATCGATAATAAAAGGTCCCTTCACAAAGTGTGTTAACTTTTGTGTACTGTGTGTAAATGCTGTTGATAGATTTTATTGCATAACGTTGAGTTGTCATTGGTTCGATTTGTTGATAACGTGCTTGTAAAGATGTTTGTATACTGATGGGCATAATGCCTATGTATAAAATCAAATCTATCTATATTCAAGCTGCTGCATTGCAGTGTAAATTGTTCCTATGCAAATTAGGTCGAACCAGAATAAGTACATGATATATATTCAAGCTTCTGCATTTCACAGTTTATTGTTCATGTTCAAACTACAACAAACTAGAATTAGTACATTCAAGCTGGTGCTTTTCAGGTTCATCGCTCCTCTCCAAAACAAGTTAAGTCGGAATAAATAAATACATGGCATATTCAATTCAAACTGGTGTTTAAGGGTTTATTGTTCAAACCAGGTCGACAGTAATAAGTACAAAGCATATTTTCAATGATGATGGTTTTACCGAGAATGGTCGAATGTATTAGTAATGTAACAATGGGCAAAAGAAACTGATCTTATTCCGGTAGAGTTTATGGTGTCATACTTCAAGATTTTCTAAAGATGACAGGCATAAATATGGAAGGGAATCTCCGCCAGGACATGCATGCTGCTAAATGACATTGCTATGTTATTTACTTACATATGCGTTCTGCAACATTGCAACTGCATTTTAGGGAATTTCCGCCAGGACATGCATGCTGCTAAATGACAAATGCATGTTGCCATGTGTTATTCGTTTTAAACTAAATGCAACATCCATGCGTCTTTGTGTTACCTTCCATCCGTTAGTGGCACATACCTTGCATGTTTCGTCACTGCATGTATGTAAAACGCATATTCTTGCGTGTAAATGGCAAATGCATCCATTCTATGGCATATTAAAATGTTTATGTGAACACGTTCTAAGTGTTTTGTACGTTTTACTTTCTGAAATTGATTAAATCGTTCCTCCATTATATAAAACTAACACATGCATGTTAGCATTTAGTTGTTGCCCGTTGTTTTTTGTTTTTGATATATAGGGCCCTGTTGTAGACCTTTTCCATGTAGTCCCTACTTAAATTCATGGATTCTTAGTATTGCAATGATTGAAATTTATCAAGGCGAAAACAGTGCTAAGTAAGCACTAAGCATACGAAGTTAATCAAATGCGACTTTAACATTTGTAATATGAAATTCGTAGAAAGCTGGGAACCAAATTTCCGGCAGTTTCCGTAAAATCAGTGAACCATGAACGGTGTTTAATTAAAAAAGTACCATAAATTTCCAGCTGTCCAGGACTAATTTCCTCCGAAAACAACACAAGTATAAAACGGGTAAGTTTAGACTCTCTCACCGTTTAACCTACGGAAACTACCGAACACGTGAATTTACTGTCGAAAGTGGGCTCCCTGTATACTAATTTGCGCTAAAATTTTTGCTTTTTGTTGGTTTCCCTGTAATGTGTAATGCACTACCGTGCTTAAATTTTTGTTTTACTGCAAGTTTAAAAAATTTATTAAAGCCATGTATTTTAGTATATTATTTTTGCCGGGAAACTGTAATATAAACAAGAACCAAGTGTGCAAACATCACTAATGTTAAATCCAAAAAGCAGTAACAATCAAGTTATGAAGATTTCGGAATATTCACAAGTCACAACGTTGTTAATAGCTCGTTACATCAGTAGCAACAACGTCAAATACGCGTAAGAAAACATAGAATACAGTTAGTAATAGCATGAGTATACATTTCAATATTGCAGTAAGCAAACAAAAAGATTGAACGCACTTTCAATTACATCAAGAATAACCGATAATTCATGAAAGGACTGTTTTCTTAGCATTAAGAAGCATTAAAGATGAATTTCTTGTAAGGCAAATGTAAGAAACTAAAATGCAGTTGCAATGTTGCAGAACGCATATGTAAGTAAATAACATAGCAATGTCATTTAGCAGCATGCATGTCCTGGCGGAGATTCCCTTCCATACATAAACACACCTGAAGTATAGGACTTTGCATAATTCTATATAAACCTCCGTGCAGGAATATTGTCAAACAATCTCTACTGTACCGATACGGGGAAGTAACACTGTGTTGGAGTTTGAATTCTTTACATCAAATTTAATGAAGTGATCTTAAGATACAGAACCTGGTCGGTATGGATCAATTAAACTTAATTGACTGAAAGGACCAAACTCTTCGAGTTTGACAATTCCTCTTCACAGTTACGTTACCAAATGGCCAGATGTTTTACGAATCCTTGTAGGAGGACCATTCGGGACGTACGGACGGACCTACGGATGTACAGACAGCTGCGACGCTATATGCCCCACCACACATAAATGTGTGGGGGCATAATAAGTTAGCAGGAGGTAACTAAACAAGAGCTGTCACAGGAGACAGCGCGCTCGACTGGATAGTAAAACTGGGCACATCTGAGGAAACTAGAGCTGTCACTGGAGTGTTTAATGACTCCAATTGTGGATGAAGATATTGTACAATAGCATGAGTCTATGTCAAAAATATTAACTTAAAGTAATAAGAGAGGTAATTTAAAAGAGAAAATGTATCAAAACACTATCTAAGTATAGCCTAAGCAAAAAGGGGCATAATTCATTAAATATTGGTGCCAGAGTTATGCACCTTGCGTCATATGGTGTGGGTGATGATATTTAACAACTATTTTAAGTTTGAATCAAATCCATTCAGTAATAACAGAGACAAAGTGAAAGTGCATCAAAACTTTAACCTAAAATTCTAAGTAAAAAGGGGAAATAATTCATGAAAAATTGGTCCCAGAGCTATGCACCTTGTGTCATATGATAAGGGTAATGATAAGGGTAATGATGCTGAACAACTATTTTAAGTTTGAATTAAATCCATTCAGTAGTAACAGAGGTAGAGTGAAAGTGCACCAAAACTTTAATCTGAAATTCTAAGTAAAAAGGGGGAATAATTCATGAAAAAATGGTGCCAGAGTTATGCACTTTGTGTCATATGATGTGGGTGATTATGTTGAACAACTATTTTAAGTTTGAATCAAATCCATTCAGTAATAACAGAGATAGAGTGAAAGTGCATCAAAACTTTAACCTGAAAATCTAAGTACAATGGGGGGATAATTCATGAAATATTGGTGCAAGAGTTATGTCAGATATGTGGATGATGATGAGGAATAAGTATTTCAAGTTTGAATCAAATCCATCAAGTAATTACAGAGATAAGCTGAAAAAAGAGAAGGTGTAAAAAAAACTTTAACCAAGGTGGGGACGCGGAAAGACGCCGACGCCGACGCCGGGTCGAGTAGCTCTCCTTATACTTCGTATAGTCGAGCTAAAAATTCAAACGAATAGAAATTTTTGAGTTGTGTTATGACATCATTATATATTGTTCTTTTTGATTATATATGAAAGTATTATAGTATGAAAATAGTTACCTTCTTCGCAAGGACACGTTGGTATAATATCAAACGTTATCATAGCAACAATATCCCAGCCCCAAGTCTTGCATTGTTTATAAGGTTTGTAATATGGCCTCGAGAACGGCGGCGAGATCTGGACATCGTACGAGACTTTCACAGATGATTTTGTATAACAATTACGCTGTCTAAAACAAGATGACCACAGGTCGTTGTCAAGCATCCATATTCTAACCTTTGACCTGGATGTAACTGTCACGTGTTTGTTAAATGCATTGTAGTTGTAGGCGACTTCCGGCGGAAGTTTTAATTTGACTTTTTTCAATTTTATAACAGATAACTCATTACTTTTATGACACCTCCAGACTTTCTGAAATAATTTCTGTGAAACATCGAGATTTGTATCAGCAACGACTTCCACACCAACGAATTTGTCTTCCGTACATCGATACTCTACTGTCACTTTTGTAAACGCACCGGAAATGGTTGCAAGCGGCTCTTTGATTTGAATGTAGTCTTCTAAGAGTGACGACTCCTTGTTGATAACAACAGACATTGTCTTAGGGTTTTCCATTTTGCACTGGTGGAGAGAAAGAACATTTAAGAATATACAGTATACTTTCAGACGCCTCTGACTGTACATTTTTATCAGAATTACAATTATTGAACACTTTCTTTTATACTCAAAAACTTTCTTACTCCACACATTTATTTCGTGGTGATCTCTGCGAATTACTGACTTTTTTTCAATGAAAATTGGAAACATTTTTACTGGCCATTAATTTGCTTTGAATAAAACATGATAATGATGACTGGTGATAATTCGACATGATTTCATTAAGCAATGTCATTTACAATAAGGTAACACTCAAAAAGTTATAAATGAGTGCAAGTTAGTGATGGCCAGTGTGTGGCAAATAGTGCAAACTAATGGAGTAACAAATTTTGCGGCCAACGGGTTAGGAGACGCCCTTATTTGGACAGGGATACTTATTAGTATCAGATTTGTATGGAACAAAAATGGACGAGTTCTGTCGGGGAGGTATCACGACACTTAGCGAGGCAATAGTAGTTCGCGAAAAAATGAGTGCGTGTTTTTCGATGCAAAGCTTATAATTTTTTGTTGAATATTCAATATAAAGATTTGTATTTTGATTGTTTAGCTGAGTAAAGCTGAAAATTATCGACGTTACTTCTCAACTCTGCGACTTCCATTGATGTGGTGGCATCAGTGACGTCACACACCTGATATGACGTGTATACGTTAATATAGAAAATATTGAACTTAACGGAGTATAAAGTTATATGAATTACATAAATTCAAAACGTTCTAAGTTTACTGCAGTAACAAGGAATTTACTAATTATGTGACTTTTGATCTAGGGAATACCTTATTGCAACTGTTACGGCTCAACGAATTTACGTCCGACGTTTATGTAGGGAAAATACACGTTTGTTTGTGTATTAACGTCTGCAGAAGCATGCGGGAATGTTTATGACCGAGACCGAAGGACGAGGTCACAAACATATCCCAAGGGCTTCTGCAGACGTTAATACACAAAACAAACGTGTATTGTCGCTATTCTTGCCTAAATACACGTGACGACGACTAAATGTATTGTTTCCATATGTGGTGACTTTACGATTCCGGTACATTTTTAATTACCATATTCTGTTGCGAGTACGAACATTGTTTGGGGCAGTGCATTTGGCGTTGGTAACTGATACAGCAAAACATTCTATGGTTTATGCTATAAAAACAGGTAATTATGAAAGAAACAAGACGAAGATACCAGATTTCAACCTGTGGAGAAATACATATACGTCCCTGGGAAAGCATTTCAAAAATAAAAATCATGTATTAACAGCACGTGAATTGCCTTGTTTGCACACGACTTTTCTCCCGTTAATATACGGGCGGATCCAGTGAAAAGTAGTTTTAATGCAAGAATCATAGTTATGTCACGTTACAATAAAAAAATAATTTAAAATTGTGTTCAACTTTCATTGAAATATGTCAATATTTCCGAAAAAAATGGCGGAGTTAGAAAAGTAAATGTCTTTGTTTAAAATGTGGCTGTCACATTTTTCATTATTAACATAAAATCTATCAATTTCTTGGTAAATTCTAGATCTATGTCCAATTCTTGTTTTCTTGAATATTTGTCAAAGGTTTGAATATTAATTAACATTGTAGTAAGTTTTATTGAAACCATTGTTTTCTATTACCTCCCTTCATATTTCTATCTGTAAAAGTTCATGTGCAGTATAAAAAAAACAGTGTAATTACGCATACCGTTTATCTGGAAAGTTTAACATTAACTTTAAGGCCTTATGGATTTTTAAGTGTATATAAGTGGTTACCTTTAAGTTCGCCTAAACCGTCGAAATATTCATTTCAAATCTGTAGAATAAATGCGATAACAGTTTATTTAGCTGCGTAGGTATGTTCCTAATGCATCCATTGATGCAATTATTACCGATATAAGGCATGGATCAAAATAAAGATTTCCTTTTATTGTACGGACACTATTTATCATAAGTCGCATTGATTAATTGTAACACATGGCATGTTATCACATATCATATAAATCCTTATTTCGATCTGCATTTAGCTCATCTCCTATTTACAGATATATAACATAACCCATTGCAGATGCGACACGATCTTTTACGTTATACGAAAGTTTGATCTGCTAAAGTTCGATGCAAGTTTTACACTTTTCTATTGCTTTAAAGACATTTCGAGATCATAGAAGATTATGTGGTCGTTTTAAAGAAGAACAAGTATATGGCCAGCGGACTATTCAAAACAGAGGCGCCAACCATCTTTGTAGCATACAAGTATTTAGTTTAATAAATCTGCAAGTCTGCTAAAAGAAGGCGCTGCTTTACACGTTTGCTAGAAAATCGAGCTGCTTGCTATACATTAATCTTCTTGTCTTTTAAACTTTCAAGCTGCTCGTTACAAGTAAATAAAAAAAAGTCTGGCTGTTCAAATCTACACGTTTGCTGTTTTTTACACGTAAACGTACAAGTTTTAGATTTCGAATATGCACGACATAGTTGCGTGGTAGGAAAGATCACAACACAGACTTTTATTGAAAAAAAAAACATAGTATAAAATCCTACACGTACGCGTACAAATATGAAACCGTAACCTCTCTATTTTGTCAAAGCTTGTAAAAATGTGCAAGATACCAAGCACATTCGGATGATAGATACCCTACATTCTCCGAAACAAACAGAAATACCCAAACTCATCGCCTTTCATTTCAAGTACAACAGAACATACTGAAATATTATCTGTGGAACATTTATCGTCTAGGTTTACATGACTTAAAATATTTCTTTATTCACAAATAATACCACTTTTAACAAAAAATATTATGCAATTTGTGTTTTTCATACAATCATTTCTTAAATGAAAAGCTTTAAATAGTGATGTTAAAATTGATACTGTATTCATGGATATACCGTAAAAAGTTATTTGCCACATGAAAAGCAAGAATAATATGAATACATCTTTACTTTGATGACTTTTATTGATATAACAGTAAATTCGTGCAACTTTATAGTAATCTTACTGTAACTACAAAAAAAACTTTGTGAATATATCATGATCTAGGAGCTAAATACACGTTTTTTCTTGCCCAATCTTTAATACTTTTAAACCTAAATACCTAAATGGAAATTTTAAATATGAAAATACATATTCCATTGACATACCTTTGAAAACTTAATTCCAATCATAAAAATGAAACACTTTATGTAAATATACATTTTTCTTCAAGTACGCTAAATTGTTCCTGTTATCAATTTGTATGGCTATATTTATGTCAAATTTATTTGGAAACGTCTTTGTGCTATACGTCATTTCCGGCAACAGATGTGCACATGCTTATTGATTCTAATTGTTTAATAATTGTTTTCGTATTACAAAGGTTTAGTATCACAGGATTCTGTACACAACCGACATCTGTGAATATGGCCATTAAAACATGAACATAAAAGGGCACCTACACTTCCTTTCAGTTTTTTTTCCAGCAAACGCATAAAATGTATTATGATCGAAGCAAAGATGAAGTTGTTTTTATACGTTGTTTTCATTGAGTAAATGATAGGGCCTATATAAGAGTGAAATATGAATATGCTACAGGGTGAGAAAAATCTGCTGTCAGTATGAAGCTCGATCTTGGACTCCTCTAGCTTTAGTGACAAAATAACCGACAGTATAAAGTAATACATGTAAAACAGAGTCAGTCCGTGGTATCGGTACAATAATCTACTCAAAAAAAGCACTAAAAGCATGCTTTTAAGGGCACAGCTAGACAAGTTGCAATAAAAAAATCATGTCCCTTCGTCCATTTTTGTAGGACTTAGAAGGAAAGCGTTACAGTTTAACACTTGAGGCGTAGCGACTAGTGCATCTGCATAGGGGCCAGTCACCAAACATACATTGTGCTTTTAGATTATGTATTGTATCCTCTTTTCATAAATTTTCAAACAGACTTAACAAATATTTGAATGTCAATTGAACGAACATAAAAGTTGAAAAAGGGGCATAATTTTGTAAAAATGCTAAACAGAGTTATGGAACCAGTGCAAAGCATGTCCGTTCATCACAGTGGACAAGTGTGTGTAGTGTGTGTAGTTTCAATCCATTCCCATCAGTGGGTACCGAGCTACCAGCATACATGCAAAAACTTACTTAGCCTTTCACATTGCATATTCTCTTCTCTACCGACCAAAATACAACAGGCTTTGCCATTCCTAAAACATTTGTTCTGCAAAAGTTTCTCTTTTTTATGACTCCAGTTTGAACAAATTCATACACCATATTCAGGGCAATATTACAATGTTATCAGGTCTAGTACATAGCCTGACTGTGCATAATGTACCAACTTGTGCATTGATGGTTGTACTCAGTGGTGCAGCGATTTGTGTATCAATCTTTTAAGTGAAATTTTGGAGATACATAACAAGAGAACCTGCACCCTTTATCGTCTACATTTATCGTAATCTTCTCAAACTGAGGAAATATTTGTAAATCTTTATAATAAATACTCGTTTGATTTCATAAAATATAGTAAATCGATGTTGTATTTCATATCTTTTATTGTGAATCGGTGTTGTGTTGTTTGTTTTTTGCATATTAATTACATAATAAGTAGGCTTGTAATATACTTTTCAACACTATCAAAATACTGTCTGAAGGGATTAGTGGGCTGATAAGCCAATTCCTATGTGAATGGTGAAACTCATTAATGGTCTATGTCAAAACAAACAAGTACATTATGTGTGTAATAGACAACTGCAATATACTTCAGTCCCTGTGGGATGTGTCGTTTGGGCGTTCCAAAGACTCAAAATCCGTGCTCGAATTATCAAGGTAAAGACCCAGATGGCTACACTTAACAGTTCTTTTTTTCTTCTATCTCGGTTACGAGATCGTGCGATGTAGTGATAACTGGAGGGAGATTCTGCTGCAGAACTTAGTAGCACTTACCACCAGTGCACGATGAAAAGGCGTTTGACATGTTCTGGGAACAACTGGAAGCTTACCTTGACCTTGGCGAGCTGTTGTTACACGTACACCGGGAGACCACATATGGCCAGAGACTGGTAAGACTACCATTGAAATTGTTGATGATCAGGAGAGTCAAATGACTTCCTTTTGTACGCGGTTGTCTATCAGAATGTCTACTGGTGATTATATGAGGTATACTAAAATAATCTGGTTTGGGATGTACATATAACTTCAAAAGCTAATAAAAGTAATAATAATAATGAGCTGTACAAACAACCTAGCTAGACTAGTTAGTATACTGGTCTAGCTTTTACCCACGGACGCATCAGCTTTTGAAGTTACACGTACATCCAAAGCCAGATTTAGTATACCTCAAATAATCACCAGATTTAGAGTGTTACACGACAAAATACAGTTATTTACAGGGACAGCAGTTAACTGATTATATAAAACTGATACTCATGACTATATTTAAGGCAAGATGTTCTCCCCAAGTACACCAGAAAGCGACATTTCTTATACTTATTTCGACAAATAAATCGAACGTCGGAGTGGGAAGACCCCCTCAATAACCACAATGTCCAACACCTCCCCGCGCCCTTGTACTAACGTTGCTAAAACTGTTCTGATTTGTCAAGAAATATGGCCACCAGAGCTAACAATAAATCTTCAAATAATATCTCTTTCTACACCATTGGTCCAATTTTAGCATAGTTTTTCTTTCAATATTACTCACGTTACTTCGAATCGTCTGACATGGCCATTTCCTATATGTATGTGGTGGGAAATTTAAAAATCATCTTATTGTCAGAACCGACTGGCCAACATTAAATAGTTTCACAATAATGTTTTTAAGACCATTCAAATCCTACTTCGCCAAAAACATGGCCGAAAGTTTCCCTGTATGTATAAAGAGGGAACCTTCTTAGATGAAACTGTTGGTCCGATTTTAAAATAATTTTCCTTGGATGACGCTTTACAGAGTTTGTTCAAATTGATCGGATTTCCGAAAGAAGACGGCTGCTAAAGGGCGTGAACACCTTTCCCTATATGTACAACGTGAGAACTCAAACAAACTTCCTTTTAGAAATTGTCTGTCCAATTTTGAAATAATTTTACACAAACCTTTTTTCTATTCGTCCATAAACCGCTGGTCCGATTTGGTACAATTTCATAGAAATATTCCCTGGCTGACTTTATACTAAAATTGTTAAAACCATCTTGATGTGTCCAAAAAAGCGATGGCTGCTGGAGCAGTTTTACTTTTCCCTATTATATATGATTTTAAGGAAAACTTTTCCTCTCAACCTGCAGGCTAGTTTTCAAAGTAATTTGGCAGCAACATGCGACTTTAATTTTTTTAAACAGTAATTGTTAAATTTAATTGTTTTGTCAGACCGTGTTATGGATGTGTGATCTGCATTATAACGGCAATACCTTTGCTCCACTGGACACAGAAATAAAACAGAAAATCCCCATTACAGACTTCTTTTGAATTGCTTGATGTATGATCTGTAGCATCTTGTGTTAAGCAGTTCTACTCGCAGACACGTGGAGTTTATTTACCCGAAAGTGATGTAGTGGTTATGTTGAAAGTATATTCTTGAATCATATCTAACAGTAATAATATATTCTCTCAAATTATTACAAGAAAATAAGATGAAAATACATGTTATACATGCTACATGATTTATAATTTAAAAAGGCATTGAATAAAAAAAAACGTGGATGTCTAGTCTACAGATGTTAGCATTATAAAACCAACCTGGGCGAAAGTTTTTTTCAAGTGATGATAGCTTCAATTATAATAGTGAAATTATATCAGCATATAGTACCTATGCCTACAGTATGATAGTCGGAATGTGTTTAGCCCCGGTTGTCTCTAAGGAACCAGGAATTTGATTCAAGCATTCATTAGTTTTACACAAATAGTGCTCACTTGAAGGAATCCTTAGTTCAGTAAGCATATACCAAAATGTTCCACTCTACATTATCTCTTTTCGTTTGTGAACCAAAGTTACCTCCCCTTATCGGTACAGTAGACACTGCTTGGGCTGAATTTCAGTCGAGTTATATTTTTGTTTTCATTTTTGAATGTTGTGTTGCAAAATCTATATCTCAATAGTTAGATATTATATATTTTATTTGTAAACCAAGCGAAAAGATAACACAGTATTGCTAAAATTACTTCTTGGTTTGCTGGTGTTGTGAAGCGCACTTGCTAACTTGTAAGCAATGAAGTTTATTGACAGTATTTTGAGTACAGTCAGGGACTTCTACCAAACGACATATGTGTCAATTTGTCTGTAACTTCACCATTTTAGGATCACATGGTTTTGCCATCGCCGCGCGATTCGCTTGGAGACAGGGATGAATCTTTGACAATATTCCTGCGCGGAGGTTGGTCCTAAACATGTAATAGATGCCGGTGTTACATTAAATACTGACCCGGTTAAAAAATAGACCCCATGGGTCTTTTTTCAACGTTGAGAATTGACCCCAACAACATTTCAACATAAGATTTTTATCAAAAGGTCGTTTTTCAACGTTGAGAATTAACCCCTCCCACATTTCAACATTAAATTTTGATCAAAAGGTCCTTTTTCAACGTTGAGAATTGACCCCGCCAACATTTCAACATTTAATTTTCATCAATGGGATCAATTTTCAACGGGGTCAATATTTAATGTTACGTTGAAAGTTGAAGACATATTGGCTTAGTTTTGCTTATATAAGCACAGGATGAATACCTGGTGTATTTGCATAATGTTAGCGCTGGATGAAGGGTTGATTTTGCACGGTCAAACAAACAGATTACTGCATACCCTTCCTAACTTATTTAGTGTAAGTATATTGTTAAAAACTGGTCATTATGTCTTTGTTATAAAAACACTTGAAGTTAACGTGAATTTCTTTATTCACACAGACTTGTAACATTCATCCAACAATCTCATTCGGGGAAGAAACCCTGAAACAAATAATTTTTCCCATTATTAAAAGACATGATCCTCTCGAGTTTTAGAAACAATATAAAACAAATTGCTTTATTTTGACATTTTCATGGTCTTTAACATAATTTGTCATTAAGAAGAAAGTATTGTTTACATATGACCTTTAGTTATTACATTTTGCCAATGAAAATGCAAATTC
This sequence comes from Mercenaria mercenaria, assembly GCF_021730395.1. Taxonomy (NCBI): domain Eukaryota; kingdom Metazoa; phylum Mollusca; class Bivalvia; order Venerida; family Veneridae; genus Mercenaria; species Mercenaria mercenaria. The sequence goes on from NC_069370.1 coordinate 43,277,917, forward strand.
TATTTAATCTTGAAAATTTTACTTAGCCCTGAACATGTAAAAATGCATATTTTTCTTTATTTTGAAACAAAATGCACACTTTATCTTGTCTTGTAAATCAAAATGTATATTCTTCTTACGGAATCTCGCATATGAATCCCTCTGGTAGTCCGCAAGGTGCATCATTCCATTTATACTGTACCCCATCATACAAGGCCAGACAGTTTTCACTTGTACCACTGCTAGGTTGACCCGGTGCCCAGTGGGTATATTCTTGTACGTATTCGTTCTTCCTTATCCAGACCCATGTACCTTCATGTGTAATGTCGTTAGCACCCAGCCAAAAGTCTTTGCCAACTGGAGATGCTGCATTTAATACAACAGATATGGCATGACCTTAAACATACTATGATACTCGTTATGAAGATTATCAACATATTTCAACTGTTACATGTGTTCTGATCAGTCCAGACGGGTCGATAGTATTTTTGTTTAAAAGCAAAGAAAACAACCAAAAGCTTTGATTCGAATCTCATGGATGCATTTGCAGTCTTTCGCACAGTCAAGCACTTACAGACGAGCGTTGGCACCTGCAGGCCGTACTCTTGTTACATAGTGTGCAGTGTTTTTTTTTCTTGACTTTATTTCTGTATTACTGTTATCATTACAACCTTGTTGTGTGTTGTCTTTTTTTAAGTTACCGAATGCTTTCCTATATTTTTCACATATAAGTCTATAAGGGTTTTGATTCGCAGATAGCAAATAGCTTTTATTCTTTTACAACTTTTATTTAGCTTTTGTTGGTGCATATGCATTTAATTATCTTCATAGTACTATCAAGGACGTAAATTTAGGCCATTGTTGTTATTATTATTATAATTTTAATAATGATTATAATTATTATTATTATCATCATATCGAATTGTCATTTGTATATGCGCACGCACGCACGCACGCAAGCACGAAATTATTATATTTATCTGTCATACGAAAATTCTGACGTTGTGGAGCATTTAAAACAGTACGTATCAGACTGAGAGTAATTTTTGTTCTCTAACACAAACGTGTTGTGCATACTGAAATGCATGCCTTCGCCTGACTCAATGCTTTATTTGTAAAAACAAATAGGCCTGGCTTCTTTCATGGAGATGATGTATCGGTTCTTAGTCATTCAAAAGGCTTGCACGTCTTGTTTGCAGAAAATAGAACAGAGTTTCACCGACAACATAATTTATAGAGAGATACTAAAACTATAACTGGCTTATTAATTCCACAAATGGTGCTTTTCTGATTTTTTTTCCAGCGCTCCATTTAATATTACGTTTAAAATAAAATAAAATTAATTTTATACTAAACTTTATCCGACATGATACAAAAAATACTTACGAAATTTCTTCTTAAGTTCATTCTCGAGAAACAATTGCTCCGACTCAGACTCGACTGTAGCAAGCGTACCTTCCCCGTTCCCATATATCTGACAGAATTCCTAATAAATGGGAAAAAGAGTTTCAAAATTATTGTCACTAAGGATTAGTTTGTTCGCAAAATGCTATTCTATAATTCATGGCTTTCATTTCGTAGTCTATGCTACACTTGAAGACCTGGCTACTCGAAGTGTATATATCTGATATGAAATCAGCATCTAGCATAGTCCATAGCCCATTCACAACGAATTAAAGATTAGAAGTCATAAAAAGCATCCCGGTAAGCACGTTCAGTGAAGCACCTGGCTAGATTCAATCCCCTTTCGAGGTTGGTGTAATCCTTGACCTAAACATTAGTTGACATCTAGTTCATGTGGAAAGGTTATCAGTTTCTTAAAAAAGTCACATAGTCTATGGATATCGATCCGATAGTCAAAGTATTTACGACACTAGAATATTGTTACACATGGCGAATCAAGGCAACACAAAGAAATTTTACCATAGCCTCCCACCATTTCAATGTGGGATTGGCGAAAATTTGATAGCAGGAATCATCGTGTCTTATGAAGTCAATTGGGCATCCTGGCGCCGACTGTCGTCTGCTTTCTTGGCACCAAACTATGCAACATAAAATAAACAAGAGCTGCATATAAAACACATATGCCTCTATGATGGTCTGTCCGAGGTAATTTGTTGTGTAATTTTGAGTCTCATGTATGCTGTTACCATTACCTTTGACCTTATGCCCCTAATAACAGTACAACAGAGGTCATATACTGACCATAGACATTAATATTTAATAGAATTTTGAAGTCTGACGACCGCAGACTATCGATAAAAACACACGCTTTTAGTCTACTTGCCAGTGACCATGACCTACTGACCCCAAAAATGATATGGATCATTTACTGACCTCAGGCAATAACTAAATGATATTCGAAAGTGTTAGGCCAATTGATCGGAAACCGTTTTCAATCATAAGGTCACTGTGACCTTGATCATAGACATCTTGACCAACAAAAAATAGGGATCATTTACTGACAATATACAACAATGCTATGAAGATGGAAGTTCTCCAGCTACTTATAAAATCATGTATATTTCAAAGGTCACAGTGATGTTGATATTTCTCCTATTGAGCCAAAGTTAAAAGAGATCATTTTCTGACCCAGGTTTTTATTGTAGAAAACGAGAATTCTACTAAATTTATTTATCGAAATTCATTTTCTGTCAAAGTGCTTTTTTGACCTTAAACTTTGATCTACAGATCCCTGAAAAAAGGTGTATCATCTAGTATACTCATCCAATCATCCTATAAAGTCAATCTATGGCTTAAGCATTCCCCGATTACAATTCGGCCCAAGTTCACCGTAACCTTGATTTTGACCACTAAGAATAAACACTCATTCTATGAAAGTCAAAGCGATGTGTAAAGTTTGTATAACCATTGAATACTTTTCGATGGAGACACATGAGCAAACCAATATACCCCTTGTTCGAAGGGGGTCATAAAAATATTATATCTAATCATCGCTGATGTTCTCTTTATTGAATACATCATATATCAATAAAATCTGTAGAAGATTCTTTGGAAGCAAAGAATGCAACCAAGAAAAATAATAGCAGACTCGGTTTCATTGAGTCTGTTCATGACAAGTAATGAAATGTGCAACACCTCTCACGCCCCCTAGCACCGGCTTAAGCAGAACTCCATTACACATATGTTGAATTGACTACATGATCCCAAAGGACCAGAAAATATAACAGCACTGAGTCCAAGTACATGGAGACATTTTACAGCCGCCACACGGCACTTAAAGATTGCTGTTGTGATAGTTAAATAAAATCTGTAAAAAGATCCTTAAACTCGGAGATTTCGTGCTCTAAATACTGAGCTTGTCCCGAAATAAAAGGTTTTCGACGCTCACATTTTTTCCTCTTTTGTATTTTTGAAATATCATTTGACTTTAGTAGATTAGTCCTCGGTATTGACTGGCCAGGTGTTTGACGGGTTCAAACACTTTTCTTAGATTACATACATTTTATGACCTTCACGTGACTCAAACACTCTGTCTCCAAATAGCGTTTAAAACTTTGAAATATGTATATATCGTCAGAAAAGACTTACCGCCGTAGTTAAAAAATACTGATCCAACAATGTGTACTATGTTAACCATCATTTTCACTACAGAACAATGGCATTCTTATCATATAGGTCAATGCTAGCCATTTATTTTTGACACATAGCATGTCATGATAAAATCTTAATTCTATTGGTATTTAGGAAGACATTCTGTTCCTGGCGAAGAGCGTCGGTCCCTGATCCAGCGGTCAAAGGTTTGATTCTCAGTTAGAGCAGAATTTGGTCGCGGTCTCAACAAACCCATACTGTAGTGAAATACTGGTAAGATTCCCATGAGGCTGTCATCGAGTGCAAGTAAAGTAATTTTAAGATCTTTCTCTGCAACGTCATTTCTGTAAACTGAACGACCCATTATAACGCAAAAAAAGGACGTGCAACATAGCGCAGAAATACTGCAAAATATGAACGTTATTACTTCATTTCGATAATTATCTTGAAGGTGCATCCGTGGCCGTTGTTAATTTCGGTGACTTCAAATCGCTTGCCCCTCACCGATGTGGTTCGAGCCTCTTTTGAGGCGTAGAATTTTTCATGTGAGAAAGCCATCGAGCTAGCTTACGGAAGATCAGTGGTTCTACCCAGGTGCCCGCTCGTGATGAAATAATGTCCGGATGGGCAACTGGGGTCTTCCTCTACCACGAGAAGCTGGAAAGTCACCATATGACCAATGATTGTGTCGGTGTGACATTAAACGCAACATAAACAAAATAACCAGTTCATTATAAAGACGATGGAATACATTTACTCACTTTATGTAGACAAAAATGTAGGACAAAAATGCGAAACTGTTCCACTCCACTTTTTCTCTATTCATGTGTGGAAATGTTTCAAAAGTCGTTATGCTACTAAATGCAATAAACATACCTTTGTCCTCAACATGTAATAGATGCTGGAAATTGAAGACATTACTGAGTATGGCTTAGTTTTGCTTTGAATAGCATGAATATTTGCATAAATGTTAGCGACGAATGAAGGGTTAGCTTTGCAGACCCAGCACGGACAAACAAACATAAACCCTTCTTTACTTATTTAGTGTAAGTTTCGAGTTAAGAATTGTTATTTTATATGTATCAAAATAACACTGTTAACGTAAATTGCTTTATTCACACAGACTTGTAACATTCATCCAATAATCTCATTCGGTGACGAACCCCTGAAACAAAAGATTTTTTCATATTACGGAGAGATATAATATTCTAAAATTTTAGATATAATCTAAGAAAAAATGCCTTATTTTGATATTTTCTAGGCGTTTAGCATGATGTTTCATTGAGAAGAAACTACTGTTCAAATACTTCAGCTATTATGTCTTGCAAATGAAAATGCAAACTTTGTATTACAACTTGAACATGAGAATTCTACTAAGTCCTGAATATATAAAATGCATATTCTATTTTATTTTTAAACAAAACGGATATTTTATTTTGTCTTGTGAATCAAAATGTATATTCCTCTTACGGGATCTCACATATGAATCCCTCTGGTAGCCCGCAAGGTGCATCATTCCATTTATACTGTAACCCATCATACAAGGCCAGACAGTTTTCATTTGTACCACTGTTAGGTTCACCTGGTGCCCAGTTGGTATATTCTTGCACGTATTCATTCTTCCTTATCCAGACCCAAGTACCTTCGTGTGTAATGTCGTTAGCACCCAACCAAAAGTCTTTGCCAACTGGAGATGCTGCATTTAATACAACAGATATGGCATGACCTTAAACATTCTATGTTACTCGTTATGAAGATTATCAACATATTCTAATTATTACATGTATTCTGGTGAATCTAGATGGGTCGATATTACAACAGGAATTTTGTTTGAAAAAAAAAGCCCATGGAGGCTTTTTGACTTTGCTTTCAGGGGGAAAGACTGCAAATGCATTGGCAGGTTGAGAACCAGCTAAATTACTGTCTTTCACACAGTCAAGCACTTGCAGACGAGCGTTGGCACCTGCAGGCGGCGCTCTTGTAAATAGTGTGTAGTTATTTTTTCTTGACTTTATTTCTGTATTACTATTATAATAACAATATTGTTGTGCTTTAAAGTTACCCTACGCTTTCTAATATTTTTCACATAAAGGTCTATTAGGGTTTTGTTTCGCAGATAGAAAATAATTTTTACACTTTTACAACTTGTATTTAGCTCTGTTGGTGCATAGGCATTTAATTCTCTTCATAGTGCTACCAAGGATGTACATTTACGCCCTTGATGTTATCATCATTATTGTTATTATTATTATATCGAATTGTCATGTGTATATGCGCACGCACACACGCATGGAAATGTTATATGGAAATTCAGACGTCGTGGGAGCATTTAAAACTGAGAGTTATTTTTATTCTCTAACACAAACGTGCTGTGCATACTAAAACGTATCTCTTCGCCTGACTCGAAAGCTTTTTTCATAGAGATAATGTCTTCATTCAATGTAGTCAATCAAAAGGCTTGGGGAAAAAATGCAATTAATTTTTAACTGGTTCATTTAGACTTAAGCCTATAAACTTCATCCGACATAATGCAAAAAGAAAGAATAAAGAACAACAACAACTTACGAAATTTCTTCTTAAGTTCATTCTCAAGAAATAGTTGTTCCGACTCAGACTCCACTGTAGCAAGCGTACCTTCCCCGTTTCCATATATCTGACAGAATTCCTAATAAATTGGGGAAAAAAATCTAAAATTATTGATAATAATTTCGTACCATTAAGGATTAGTTTGTTTGCAAAACGTCATTGTAATTCATGCCTTTCATTTCGCTGCAAAAATCGACGGGGAATTAAAGATAAGAAGTAATAAAAAGCATCCCGGTAAGCTCGTTCAAGGAAACACCTGGCTAGATTCAATTCCCTTTTGAGGTTAGTGTAATCCTTGGCCGAAACGTTAGATGACATCTAGTTCATGTGGAAAGGTTATCAGTTTCTTAAAAAGTCACATAGTCTATGAACATCGATCCGATAGTCTAAGTATTTACGACACTGAAATATTGTTACACATGACGAGTCAAAGCAACACTAAGAAAATTTTACCATTGCCTCCCACCATTTCAATGTGGGATTGGCGAATATTTGATAGCAGGAATCCTCGTGTCTTTCAAAGTCAATTGGACATCCTGACGCCGACTGTCGTCTGCTTTCTTGGCACCAAACTATGTAGAATAAAATAAACAGGAGCTGCTTATAAAACACATATGCCTCTACAATAGTCTGTAATTTGGTGTGTAATTTTCAGTCTCAAGAATGCTGTTACCTTTACCTTTGACCTTATGCCCCTAATAACAGTACAACAGAGGTCATATACTGACCATAGACATTATACTGGCCATAGAATTTTGAAGTCTGACGACTGCAGACTACTGATAAAGAAACACTTTTAGTCTACTTGTCAGTGACCATGACCAAAAATGTTTTGGACCATTTACTGACCGCCGGCAATAACCAAATGATATTTGAAAGTCTTAGGTCCAATATTCCCCAGCTATTGATCGGAAGCCGTTTTCAATCATAAGGTCACTGTGACCTTGATCATAGACATCCTGACCAACAAAACAGGGGTCATTTACTGACAATATACAACAATGCTATGAAGTTGGAAGTTCTCCAGCTACTTCTAAAATCATGTATATTTCAAAGGCCACAGTGACCTTGACCTTTTTCCTACTGAGCCAAAGCTAAAAGGGATCATTTTCTGACCCAGGTTATCATTGTAGAAAATGACAATTCTGCGCCAGAGCATGCTGAATCTATTTATTGAAACCCGTTTTCAGTTGTTTTTTTACCTTAAACTTTGACCTTGTTTGAATGGAGTCATGCAAGTATTTTATCATCACTGATGTTGTCTTTATTCAAAATATCATCTGATCTAATGCTCTAAATACCGAGCTCACATATTTTCCTCTTTTGCGTTTTTGAAATATCA